>NC_077234.1:160386801-160479301 GCF_027887165.1 Monodelphis domestica
AGGACTTTTATTATAAAGCCATACATCCAAAGAAGCTTTTCCTCTCTATCCCCTAAAGTCTTTCCTTGAACTTTGTACTACAACCTGGGTAGATAGAAGTCAAGACAGTTCTCACAACTGACCTAGGAGGGTCAGGCAAGCAGTCTGTTCCTTCAGGATTTGGGGAGGGGTCAGTTGTTAGCCTTAGGGATCTCCTATTTCCCACTTTCCACTTCCTTACCCAACAATCCTATTTACCTTATCGTGTGTTCCTTTAGAATAAATAGTTATTCCTTAGATCAAGTGCCTGGTTTATATTATCCAAGGAGAGAGATCTGAAGCTTGGGGAGAAGAGCTATACTTTCTCTTCAAGGAAGAAGAATCAGTTTAGTCCTTGATTTTACATTCAACCCAGGCTCTGAAGAGATATACTCTGTAATTCTGAAGACAACTAGTGCTGGTTTTACTAAGGAAAGTGAGGGGAGGAACAGTCTCTCCCCACCCACCCCCCACCTTCTTGCTCCATTCCATCTCTCTCACTCTTTAGCTTCAAGTAAACATAGTGGGTAGCTCCATTTCCCCACCCATTACACAATCTTTCCCAACATCAAGGTCTTTTTCAATGAGTCCAGTGAAATCTGCATTCCAAGTTCCTTTGGAATACTGATATTTAAAGTATTCTGTCACTAGTCTTATCCACAACTGCGCTTCATTTTGGTTTTGGTCCAGTTGCTTCATCCTTTCTGGAGCTACTTGTGGTCGTCCTCTGCTCCTCCTCAGTGACATGTTGGGTATCTTCCAACCTAAGGGGCTTATCTTCCAAGTCATATCTTTTATCATTTTAATACTGCCCAAGGGGTTTTTGGGTAAACATTCTAGAGTGGCTTGCTCTTTCCTTCTCCAGTAGATCACCTTTTGTCAGAACTCTCTAGTATGGCCCGTTACCCAGAATAACTCATAATTTCACTGAGTTACACAAGCCCCTTTGCCATGACAAGGCAGTGATCCAGGAGGGGAATCATTTTGACGGCAATTGATTTTCACCAATAAAAATAATGGACCTTCACATTTGAACCCCCCCCCTTTTTTTAGTTACCCAATACACTATTTGATAAAGTAGCAATGGTACTTAAAAAGTTAGAATCGAGTTGGCTGGACAGGAACAAACATAAACAGAAGGAATTTGAGCTGGAGGTGACACCTTTATTTTATTTTTAAAATCACTTTCACTGATGCCTTCTGTCTTGACATCACAGTCATTTCTGGAAAATATCCTTTCTCACTCCCTTCCTCCCAAAATTATACCTTTTCCCATAACAAGAAGTAACATTAATTAAGCACAACTGAAAACATAAAAGCCCTCAGACAATGTAGTGACTATGTCTGATAAAGTACACAATATTCTGTCTTAATAGTCTCTACTTCTCTGCTGAGAGAAAATACCAGCTGATAGAAAGACCTCTCCCTGGCTTCTTAATTACTCAAAGTGTAACTTCCCATTAAGGATCTCTTTATTATAATGATTACTTCATTCGTTTTCATGTTGTCTATACTATTTTCTTGATTCTGCCTATCTAATCATACATCATAAAACCCTTCCCATTTGGGGATCCTTCTTTATAAATATAATTTTTAGCTATAAAATAGTACTCCATTACATTCAGTATGCCAAAGTCATTCCCCAACCCACAGGTATCCCCTTTGTTCCCATCTCTTTACTATCATGAAAAGTGCTGCCATGAATATTTTGGCATGCATTGAACCTTTGTTTCTGCCATTGATCTCTTTGGTACAAAGCCACAGGATATGAAGAGTTTAGCCACTTTTTCCTCCACAGTTGCAGAATATTTTTCAGAATAGCTGGATCAATTCACAGTACCAACTAATACTGTCTCAGTGTATTGGAGCAAAGATGTCAAACTCCCTAATTTCCCAAGGGCTACCCAAATCAGATTGGAATGTAATCATGAAATGCTTAAAAACATAAATAAAATAATACAACATAATATTAATTTGTGGTTTTCTAAGTCAATATGTGGCTTTCAGGGATTGGTTTCTATTTGAGTTTGACATTTTTGTTTCAGAGGAAGTCTTTTAATAGTCCACAGTTCCTCTAATAGACTGCTTTTGGAGATACTTTTTGGAGACTGCTTTTTAAGAGCATTCAGGGATCAAATCTCAAGATACTTCAAAGGAAAGAAAATTCCAAAATAATAGAGTCTCACATTATTTTTATTAGGTACCCACCTAAGTTCAAAGTTAGCAATTATAAACTTGTATGTGTCTATTCTACCATAAGAAAATATAAGAATCCATGTATCATATATATATTTTACAAAAACATGAACTAGAGATAAGCTTTCCCAAATCATTTTCTATAGCAAACCACACCTTTACTGTTATACAATTGAAAATGAGAAATATAGTAAAGCACTCTAACAGCTAGGGCTCTGAACAAAATTCTGGCTTATCTATTTACTATTTATGTGACCTTGGTTTATTTATTGATTGGTTTATTTTAAAATTTTACTGGGTCTGGACCTCATCATCTATAAAATGAAAGGATTGAATTAGGTGAATTTACTGATCCTTTCCAGATTTAATGTCCATGATTCTATAATCTCCCTATTTCCCTTATTAATTTATTTATTTGGATTTATTTTCTTCTCAGTAGGAGTTGTTGTTTTTGAAATTTTTATTTAATTAGATGATTTAGAATATTTTCCCTTGGTTACAAGACTCATGTTCTTTCCTTCCCTTCCCTCCATCCCCATCCCATATCTGACATGCAATTGCACTGGGTTTAACATGTGTCATTGATCAAGATCTATTTCCATATTATTAATATTTGCACTAGGGTGATCTTGTTTTTTTTTTTAACAAATCTCTAACTCTACTGGTGTACCAGTAGGTGGCAGAAGACCAGTACCTTCAACATCATAAACATAAACCTGACTCTTGGTGGTACAGGGAAGAGTACTAAAAGTATATTACTACACAAAAGAATAACAGAAATGACAAATCAATCATCACTGTGGTATCATCTTCCATAAAGGGGAAATAGTAACATTTTAATAATGGATGACTAAAAGTATTTCAGGAACTATTCATTGCTAGGAACATTCAGAACTATCCATACAAATGAAATGATTTTATAAGTTTTCTTTTTAAATATCTCCTTAACAGTCCATCATGTCTTACATTTTTGAACAATTTCTTCAGGTAGAGTCATTAAGTACAAAATATCTCTTTCTTGTTTGTTTTCTGATCAGTGATAAGAACAATTCCACTACCTCCTTTTACTTGATTTTTGGTCCAACTACTACCCCTAGAGGAGTTTCTCTGACACTTTCCAGTAGTCAGAACATTTCCTGAAAGAGTGACTTTTCTTTAATCTTCCAAGGTTCCTATAAGCACTCTTGCCTTTTGGTCCAAGTGACTTGAGAGACTGGAGCTCTTAATGATATTTACCTGGATATACTACTTTCTCTGACACTAAGCTGCTTTAGGAACTATTGCAAAAAGCTTTGCAAAATCCTTCTCAGTTTGAGATATTTCTATAGAAAAAAAAAATTATATCCTGGTAGCTAAGCTAGTGTTTCCCTCCACTGGGTTCTTAAGAACAGTTCAGCTTTCAAAGAATACCATGGCTGAAACTTTCCACCAAGTCATGGAATTTCATGCTGAGAGGTCTTCGGGTCCCTTTGGCTAGATCTGATCTGAGCTCCTCTTGTTCCAGGATATTTCTTGGGCTTTGAATAGATTGGATCTTCCACACTTGGGAGTTTTAGGAATTGAGAGGTCAAATGAAGAAATCTAACAGGAACTAACTCTGGGGGATGAAAAGTCTGAATTCTAATCCTGACTCAGACACTTACTAGTTGGGTAACTCTAGTAAAGTCACTTAACCTCATTCAGCCTCAGTTTCCCTTTTGTAAAATGTGGATAATAATAAGACCTGGATGGCCTCCCTCGCAGGGTTCTTCTGCAGACCCAAAGAGATATGTTTGTAGAGAGTTTTACAAACTTTAAAGGTGCTACATAAATGCTACCTATGAATAAATTTCAGCTTACTGATTGGTCCAAGCCCTGGAGCCTGTGGTCCAAACTGTGCTCTCACAGGAAGGCAAGGAGAGCTGGGGAGCCATGGATACAAGGTAGCTATGGTTGCTACCTCCTCAGGCCAACCACTAGGGGTGCCATAGCTGCCCAGTAACTGCATTAGCTCTGCCTCTGCAGCCACTGGAAATTTGACATCTACCATCCCAGCAGGCCAGATTTGAACTCAGAAAGGCACTGTATCTGCTGTGCCACCAAGCTGCCCAAGAAGTACCAAGTAGTAGCCTGGATATACACGTAGAAAAAAGGAGGTACTTTCTTCTCTCAAGGAGCTCTCAATCTAAATAGGAAGACAACACCTAAAAGAAAGTTGGATGGTGCTTCAAAAAGGAAAAAGCCCAGAAATCTAAAGATGCAGCTCTCAAGGATAATGGCTAAGACCAAGGGTCTTTGGGTAGCATCCTGTCAGATGACAATCTCCAGGGTTCTGGAGAACATAAGGACATAAAGACAAACCAAGTGGCAAGACCTGGATGACCTTAGGATGAAGTGCAGAGCTAATGCTAAGGTCTGGAAGTCCTTAAGAAGTCCAGAAGGAATAACATTGGTGATTCCCATTTTATCTAAACAGTATAAATTTACACAATATCTCCATACATGTTAAAATTATAAACAACACATTCTATGTTATTTACTTTAACGGAAATATTGGTAGTTTGTCAAAACTAACAATTTTATGACTTCTGCATCAGTTTGCTCCTAAAAAGTTTAAAAAATCTCAAGAATGAATAACTTTGTATTTTAGTCAACTGGCTAAAAATGGCATTCTTTGGATGAGGTTCTATGGTTACCAACCAGAGATTGCTATAATTTCGGAGAATTAAAGGTTATGGTTACCCAAAGAGCACACAGCAGGCTGCAACTTATTACCAATAAAGAAGAATGCCACATAGATTTATGACCCCAAAAGAAGGTTGGATCCTCTTTTGACAAGATCAGGGAATAACAAATGGGTTCTAGGCTTCTAGGTTTTGGAGAAGGACTAAGGAAAAGGGAGGACCTTCAAGTCTCAGCTAAAATTTTACCTTCTACAAGACAATTTCCCCCTTTATTCTGGTGCCTTCACCATACTACCTCAAATTACTCTCTTAGTCTCTCTTATCTGTCTCTGTCTCTGTCTCTCTCTATGTCTCTTTGTCTGTCTCTCTCTCTCTGTCTCTGTCTGTCTCTGTCTGTCTCTGTCTCTCTTTATCTTTTTAAATTGGTCCATGTCTATGATCAAGGAGCAAGATTGAGGGGTAACAGGTGGATGACTTCATGACAATCCTCACAATGTCTGCAGAAAGTGAGAAAGATCTTCAGTACATTGAGTAGACTTTCTGCAGTGACCTTGTGAGAAGACATGGACAAGAGTGACATGGGATGAGCAGTCATGGAAGGGTTACAATCTACATCACTGAAAGGCACAACCACGCCATGGAGGTCCATTTGAATAGATCCATTTGAATGTTGTGACTCTCTCATTCAATTAATTTCTTGTTCATTATTTGACCTGGAGTGATCTTTAGATTTCTTGGAATAGGTTTGAGGGATCTGTCACTGTTCAGGTAGCAAACCTGGCCAGAAATCTGGTCAATTCACCTTCAAGTAGTTTGGTGGTGGTTGTTGTTTTCAGTAATCAAACATTCCTTTTTTCTCCCTCCCATCCTTCCTCTCCACTGGGGGGAAGAAGAAATTTAAAACAAAATCCTTGTAACAAATCTGCAGTCAAGAAAAATAAATTCCTGTATTGGCCATGTCCAAAAATGTGCCTTATCCTGTTCATTTGGTCTGTCACTTTTCTGTCACAAGGTGGATTGCATTCTTCATCCTTGGTTCTTTGTAGTCACAGGTGGTCACTTGGTTGATTAGAATTGTTCCACTTGGACACCAGGAGAACTAGCCAATGATTTGTCTAGACAAGTGTTCTTCAAACTTTGCAGCCTGCTACATATTATTTTTGATATTGTTAATAAGAATATTTTATTTTTCCCAATTATACATAAAACAATTTTTAACATTCATTCTAAAAAATATTGATTTCCAAATTTTCTTCTTCCTTCCCACTCTCCTTCATTCTCTTTCTCCTGCCATTCACCACTGGTAAGCAATCTGATATAGATTTTATACATACAATCAAGTAAAACATTCTTTCCATATTAATCATTTTGTGGAAGAGATCTCAAACCAAAAAAGGGGGAAAAAAGAAGAAATAAAAAGTGAAATATAGTTTGTTTTGGTCTGCATTCAGACTCCATAGTTCTTTCTCTGAAGGCAGAGTTCATCATAAGTCTCCTGCTGGACATCAGAAGATTCCCTTTTTCTCCAAAGACACTCCTTCTCTTGGCCTAAGGCACATCTTACTATGTCAGATTGTGGACAATTTTCATATATTTAATAGATGTATGATTTATTTCCCCATTTGGGTTGCAAGTTCCTGAGAGTTTCTGTTTATATATAGTTATTTATACACTTTGGTAAGTAGATATTCTATTTAGCAAATCTATATGAACTAAATTTTAGGCCTATTTTACTTTAGTCCTTGTTCTTGTTCCTAATTTTTATGATTAAATAAATGATAGAGGACTTTTAATGATGTCGGCACTCTTCTGCATATTGTGAAAACGTACTCTTTTTTTTTTTGCAATGGTAGAAAATTCCTCCAGGTTGTAGGGAAATCTGCCAATATTACTTTCATGCAATATGTTTAGGAAATAAATCGTGTTAGGGACTTATAGCAGCATTATCAACTAGTTCCCAAGAGATTGGATTGCCACACGGACTCATCCCTTTAGGGAAATCATTGATGCATTTTCTATGCCTCAATTCTTTATGAGCAAAATGCATGCTGTAGCCTAGCCCCTTTTTGGAAGTTTTAATGATAATTCAGCTAAGTTCTGTTAAAAAAAAAAACCACCCCTTCTCTAGAGCCCCAGATAAAGGCATTGCATCAGTATGAAGTAGCAGGGTATATGGGAAATATGCCATTTAGTATTACTGAGAGAATACTTGCCCTCCCTACCCTAACTCCATCGAGTCTTGGAACAGCTACAAAATTTAAGATTTACCAACCAGTTTGGCAAGAACCCTGTCCATAATATCCATTCAGACAATTCAGTTAGTCAGCTGTAAGAATTGAAAATAGTGTTAAGTAAAGTGAGATACTATAAATACAGATTAGGATCATTTACGAAAACCATTGTGTGTTTCCCCTCAGTGAAAAGGCAAAACTTATGATATATATGATAACGAACAAAAAGAAAAAGAAAAGAAAGGCAAAAGAAACAGGGAGACCTTTCAAATCTGTTCATTTATGAATAGAAACAATATTGAGAAATGTGGGCGATGTGATTGGGAAACCGGTTTCAGAGAAAAGAATTCTTTTGTACTAAAGAAGTTGACAGTCATGGGAAAGATGGAAAGCAGACGCAAGATCACGAAATTGTCACTTTGTGCCCAGAGTGATATGAATAGAATAAATCAGAATATAGAAACTCCATCGATTGCACACCAAAGTTGTTTAAACCTTACAGATTTGCCTTTGTACTCCACTGCAGTCTTGGGAATCTCTCTTGATCACATACTTAAATTATAAAAAATCCTTTAAAAAGGGATCCCAGAATGTCAGAGCTGGGAGAGGCACATAGGCCAGCTCGTATGGTCTCCTTATTTTAAAGATGAAAAAACTGAGGTTCATAAAATTTAGGTAACTTGCCTAAAAACATCCAGTTAGCAAATGGCAGAAGTGGGACATGGTGTTCCTGCTATTCTATTCTTATAAAGAATATTCTATTCACTGGATTTGGAGTCAGAGAAACTGGTTTCTTTCTTTTTATAAATATTTTATTTTTTCCCCATTTTAACACTGATTTTTAAAAACTTTGAGTTTCAAATTCTCTTCCTCTTTTCCACCCTCTCTAAGATGGTAAGTAATCTGATACAGATTTTACATGTGTAATGATGTAAAATATTTTTCCATATTAGTTATTTTGTGGAAGAGAATTTAAATGAAAAAAAGAAGAAAAAGCAAGAAAAGGAAATGTGGTATGATTCAGTCTGCATTCTCTTTCAGAGGTCAGATAGAATTTTTCAGCATGAGTCTTTGGGAAGGTCTTGGATCACTTCATTGCTGAGAATAACTTCCTCTCTTCGTTCACTCTGTTTGTACCCCCACATTGTCTATAGGCCAGCTTTTTGGGTTAAAGATGAGTATAATAGGTATATATAATATAATTACAGGTATATATAATTATATAGATATATAGATATAATTAGTTTCTATTTTCAATGGTGGGGTGTTTTGTTCAGTTATTTTTCAGTCATGCCCAACTCTTGATGAGCTTTTAGGATTTTCTTGGCAAAAATACTGAAATGGTTTATTTCCTTCTCCAGACAAATAGGGTGAAGTGACTCAGCCAGGGTCACAGTGCTGGAGTAACTATAAGTAGAACTGCTTTCATAGCATTTAAGGAAAACTAGGGAATGACAATACATAGGAAAACTTCACATGGGAGGGGAAGAGTCCAGGCTGACTCATATGTATTAGTGTAAATGAGCTGGAATGTGTTATAAGCAAGAACAAGTTCAAGAACTTTCAACTGGTAAACATTGGACTTTCTACTTTCCTAAAGACTTTTCCTTGACACCAATGGGAATACTTTGCAGTGACCCTGAAACTAGGAAATGAGAAATATTATAATTACAGAGAGCCCTCAGATTGTTTTAGCACTGCCCCTCTTTGTTTCCCTTTTCCACTTTGGCCGTTTTCGTTTGTTATACTTAGAAAATATATATGGTTACGAATTTCCTTTAACTGAGTCTTTGATGCTATCATCTTAGACTCAAAGGGAAGAGTGCCACCTACTGACAGCAGCTCTACTTGGAACGACAAAGAACTTTGATCCTAGCACGTTCTTTGCCCTACTAAAGTACTCAGATGGACCAAAAACCTTTCTTTTCGTTTTTGCAGCCTTTTTTTCAGCCAAGTTGAATTTTATGACTTTTCTTTTCACATCCCAGGCATTTCCAGTTATCAGCACTACCACCACCATCTGGAAGCCTTCTTTTGTGACTAAACGTCATTTATAGTGCTATTCTTTGTTGGGCTTCTGGAAACAGCTGTAATTTCTCTATCTCTGGCATATAATTTTTTGAGAGTTTGGGGGATTAGTGAAAATGTGTACTCCTCCATTTAATTATTGGTCATATGAAGGAGAAAGATTGGCAATATTGGAAAAATTTAAGCTTGCTTTTTTGTGTGTTGTTTCATAGTTCTCAATTTTATTTTGGAAGACTATTATAGCAATTAATTTATTATATTAGTATATTAAGATATTTCTTTGGAAAACTAGAACTTTTTTCTAATTTATTATATTATGGGAAATTGGTAGCTATCAGTAAATGTTTTTTAAAGCTTTCTGAAAATTAGGATGGGCTGAATGACTTGAAAATAATATACAAATGAATGTCCAATGGCACTTTAACTCTAAGAATGTAATAGCTACAGATTAGTGAGGAGCTGACCTTAATTGCTAGCAGCATTTAGAGACTTCAGTACTTGAATGGAAACAATCTCATCAATGTATAAACTCCTTTCACTGGTATGAATCACAATCCAGCCATTTCCTGCCCCAACCCCATAGAATATCCATGTGGGACTCATCCAACCTTTACTTTATGTTTTTGTTCTTTTCATGTTTGCTTTTATACCTCAGCTATCTGTCTATTCAGCTGTTATCCTTTGTTCTCACTACATGACTCCCCAACCTCCTTCCCCAGTTACATATACACAATATATATGTCTTTCATATAAACAACCATAAAATTAATTTTATTACTATGTTAAACATTATATACTAGAGATGATGATGATAATAAAAGCAAAGCCATGTAAACTGTATATAATGCCTATTATGTGGCAGGCATTTTGTGAAGTGTTTTACAAAAATTATTTCATTTGATTCTCAGAACAACCCAAGGAGTAAAAACTGATTCAGGCAGAGGTTAAGTGACTTGCCTACAGTCACACAGCTCTTAAGAGTCTGTGGCTAGATTTAAGTTCAAGTTTTCCTGAATTCCAGGCTCAGTGCTTTACCAAGCTCAGTGCTTGCTTTATCTGCTATGGTG
Organism: Monodelphis domestica; assembly: GCF_027887165.1. Taxonomy (NCBI): domain Eukaryota; kingdom Metazoa; phylum Chordata; class Mammalia; order Didelphimorphia; family Didelphidae; genus Monodelphis; species Monodelphis domestica. Next base: position 160,397,005 of record NC_077234.1, read on the forward strand.
CATCACTGCCTCATGAAGATAAAACAGGAACTAACCTCAAGATAGCCCAGGAAAGAAGATGATGGTCCAGGAATGGGGGAAAGAGGAAGGAAAGGAGACAGAGGAATTGTCATTAGAGTTAAAGATCATTGGATTTGGCCAGTAGAAAGTCACTGGTGACCTTAGAGAAACCATTTTTCATAGAGTTATGGAGGTAGAAGTTCAATTTGCAAGAGTTCAAGAAAAGAGCAAATTGTGAGAATGTAGAGACATAAAATGTAGGCAATTTTTCCAAGAAATCTAGAAATGAAGGAGGGAAGTTGGGTGGCTCAGTGGATTGAGAGCCAGACCTAGAGAAGAGAGATCTTGGGTTCAAATGTGACCTCAAACATTTCCTAGATGTGTGACCTGGGGCAAATCATGGAACTGCCACTGCCTGTCAATATATAGTATTGATTCCAAGATGGAAGGTAAGAATTTTAATTTTTGTAAAAAATAAAGAGAAGGAGAAAAATGGGAACGTGGTTGGATGAACAGGAAAGGTTAAAGGAAGAATTTTTAGGGACATTAGCTAGCTATCTAGCTAGGGAGGGGAAGGAAGAGATGGAGAGAGATCTTTTGTTGACTAGTATGGAAGGGTATGAGTAATGAAGAAGTAATGAAGAAGGGGAATTGAAAGTTCACATTCCATTGGCTAAATCTCAGTAATATATAGTATAGTGTGTAATATATACTATAATGAATAGAGCATTGCAGTCATAAAGAATTGCATTCAAATATTTCCATAGGCACTAGCTTTATGATCTAGGGCAAGTCATTTAACCTGTCTTAGTTTCCTCCTCTGCAAAATGGGAATATACTAGCACCTAGTTCACGGGGCTGTGGGGACAGCTGCTAGATGACCCATTAGGTGTAGTATGAGGCCTGGAGTCTGGAAGATATCTTCTTGAGTCCAAATTTGGCATCAGGCACTAGCTGTGTGGCATTGGGCTCATCACTCAGTGGTGTTTGCTTCAGGTTCCTCATCTGAAAAAAATAAGTTGGAGAAGGAAATGGAAAGACCCGAATGGAATGTCAAAAAGTTGAAAAATGACTGAACATAGGATCATGCTACAGATCAAAATGAAATAAGGCCTCTTTGTAAACTTTAAAGCATTATATGAATTCTGGGTATTAAAAAAGATGGGCCTGAGAAAGATTTAGGATGGGGAGCCCTAAGCATCTTTGTAGGCATAGAGGAAGGATTAGTGACAAGGAAGAGATTGAAGATGCATGAGAGAGTAATGATGTCTGCTGGCTCAAGGTCTTAGAAAGAGGGAGAGGGAAGGAGATGAAGTATGGATTAGCTTTACTGAGTTACAGCGCAGATATTTCTTTTGTTGACTAGTGTGGAAAGATATGAGTAATGAGGGAGGGAAATTGGAAGTTCACATTGCATTGACTAAATCTCAGTAATAAAGCAGGCTAAATAATTCGCTTTATGTGTGGTTGATAGCAAAAAAAAAAAAGGAGGTTTGAATGGTAGCTATAGTAAATAAGATAAGTCATTAAGATTATTATTGAGCAGCAGCAAGTAATCAGCTCAGGTTATGACCAATGGATTTATAGTGAGTAAAATCGGCCTGATTTTTATTACTTTTTTTCCCAGTGATATTCAGTAGCCTAGAAGCAGTAGAGAAATCAGATAATAAGAGCTACTCAGAAATGAGCATCTTCAGGTCAGGGCCAGCAGAATATCAGAGAGAAAAGGGATTAAGTAAATGTAAAAGTGGCAGGCCATGGGTTCAAGTTTGAGTATGGATAGCATGGGAGAGCAAAAATGGGGCAAGGGATCAGAAGACTCTTTTGTTTTACTTTTTATTACAGGGGGTATGTATGAGGGTGTGAGAAATAGAAGTGAAAGAGATTTTAGTTTTTAAAAAATGTAATTCCAAAAGTTTCGATTCTGGAGATGGTGAAATCCAAGGTATTATTGTCTATTGAAGTATGATTGAAATGGGTTGGAGGCTAGTGTTGTTATTGAAGAAACAAAGAAATTATTTGCCCAAATGTGATGGATTGTTAATATAAATATTGAAACCACCAAGGTTGGTAGCAAGAAATGAGGTTGGGGGGGGGGAAGATGAGGAGAAAATCTGTATCACAAAATGTTAGGAAGCAATTATTTCCACTGGAAAAAATGAATTTAAAAAAGGAATGAGGTTAATCAATCAATAAGTATTTACTAAATAACTATTTTGTGGCAGGCAGTGTGCTAAGGATGCCAAGAGGGAAAAAAAGATAGTCTTTAAGAAGGTCACAATTTTATAAGAGAGAGCAAACATATACAACAAACCACATACAGAATAAATAAATAAATAAATAAATAAAACAGAATGAGGTGCTAGAATTAAGAGCGTTTGAAAAAAAAGTTTCTTGTAGAAGCTGGGATTTTTGTTGGAATTTGAAGGAAGTCAGGTGCCAAGAGTTCAGGGCCTGCCTTGCTCATGGTTTCAGGGTTCCCAGCCAGGTGGGATGGCAGAGGTGGAAATGAGTGATGGAAGACAGCTATGTGTGTGTGTCATCTTGGGGCCAAACGTTGCATGGAGCTGCTTGCACGAGACCCAGGGTTAGCCTTTATTTTTATACCCCAATGGATACATATTCAACATACATGCTCAAATGCAGATAATTAGATAAGTGATACATTAACTTTTAACAAATCATCTGATTAGCATTCTGTGAAGACAATTGACAAACATTGTGGCCAAGTTGATGAATCAAAGGGGTAATAGAAACACAATTGAGTTTTAATATTAACTAATCATTTTTCAGAGTTTCATTGGGGAGTTTCCAAGATGGGTTTCAGTTGGTAAATCAAGTCACTGAGGCATGATATACTAAGGCATAGCGTATAAGCTTCTCCCTATGATGATTGATGTGCTGGTTTAGGAGAATTTGTTCTATGCATGGGAGTGGGGAATCTCTAAGCATGGCTTTGTTGAGAATTACATGCATAAGTAGAAGGTAACCCATAATAGTCTTTTGGGTTTGGTTTTGTGAGTGTGATCTTTTGGTGGTATTCTGGGGGAATAATGTGCAAGTATTTGCTTTATATTATTTTTTCTGAAGCTGGGGAGAGAAGAATAATCATAATAATTCCAATAGTAAGGGATGTTAATGAGAGAAGTCACTCAGAGGGGTGCTGAGTGGATGTCTCCATCCTGCCAAGGAACCACTTTATGACTTCCTGGCCTCCATGTGTGTCTGTGTCAAGACATTGTGGCTTGACAGCCTCCAGCAGCCAGGAAAGCCAAGAAGAGATGAGGAAGGAGAGCCTTCCAACCCTGAATAACAACCAGACAAAATGCCCAGAGTCTATAGCCTAGAAATGGAATATCTTATTCACGGAGCAGTAGGGAGGCAAGAAGAGTAAGGTATAAGAAGCCTGGAAAGGTGAAGGAGTGAGATAGCCCTATATGAAAGGCTTTAAATGCCAGAGGTTTTTGTATTTGATTCCAGAGAAAATAGAAAGCTACTTTGGTAGCTGGATGTATTAGCGAGGGAAGAGACTTGAGGCAGGGGCACTCACCAACAGTGAAACAGTACAAGAGTGAGATGATGAGGACGTTTATCAGGGTGGCAGTAGTATCAGACGAGAGATATGGCAGGTCATAGTAAAGAGTCCAGGATAACACTTAAGTTAGAACCTCAGTCCTGGGACAACAGTTGTACCCTCACCAGTGGAGAGGGGAGGTTTTAGGAGAACAGGTGAGATCAATTTTAGACATGGTGAGTTTAAGATGTCTACTAGACATTTAGTTTGAGATGACTGAAAAGTAGTTGGGTATATAAGACTGGTAGTCAGTAGAGAGATTAGGGCAGGATAGGAAGATCTGAGAATCCTCAACATAAGAGATAATAATTAAATCCAGAGGAATTCTAGAAATTACAAATTAAATTAATATAAAGGGGGAGGGAAGATGGCCCAGGATGAACCAGGAGATAGTAGAATCCTGATAGCCTAAAGAAAAAAAGAATATCAAGAAGAGGGTGACCAACAGTATCAAAGGCTGCCAAGAGATATTATGATTAAAATTATCTGCAGACAGTATTAATTTATCATTATTTATTAAATAATAAAAAGTGGGCCAGAGAAAGAAAGGGCTCCAGCCACATGTGACCAGCAGTTCTCAGCCACTGGCTCAGCCCAGAGCCTAACAGCATGCCCACCCAGTTGGAGATTCCAAGGAAAAAAGATCCTATTTCCTTCCCTTACTCAAATTTATGCTCTTCCTGATGTCCCTTGTCTAAACTTCTTTGATGGGAAGACTCCCACCTCACTCTGGACAAGAGGTGGGTCTTCTGGATTCTGGGAGTTTCCCATGTTTAGAATGGCCACATGGCATGCATATCTACTTTTCTCTGCCTGACTTTGCCTAGCTTACTTGGTTGCATCACTATCCAAGAGACTTATTTATGGATAAACAAAGAACTTATCTTCACTCTCATTCAGCAAAGGGAGAAAGTATATTGTATATTGTATATTGAAGTATATTGTAGCTTCCATTTTTTAAGATCAAACTCCTTCACCTTTAAAATCTAAATGTCATCTTGGGGAACCAAAAAAGGGATACAGATTAATATTAAATTTCCACAGAGGTCAAGAAGAATGATAAAGAAAATGTAAATGGATCCAGCAATTAAGAGATCATTGTTAATTTTGGAAAAAGTAGTTTCTGTCAGAACCTGGATTGTAAGGAGAAATTGGGAGGAGAGGAGAGGTACCAATTTTAGACAGCCTTCTCAAGGAGTTTAGCCACAAAAGACAGAAGAGCTATAGAATGAGATTTGTATAGATTGGTCAATTGAGGGGTTTTTGAGGATGGAGGAGACAGATGCATGTTTTAGGCAGAGGGGAAAGAGACAACAAACTCCCTGAACATTGAAGATAAGTGATCTAGTGGGGATGATAGAAGGGAAAATCTGTTGGAGGAGATAGGATGGAATGGGAACACATACAGATAGGAGTTTGTCTTAGTAAGGAGTGAAGCCCACCTCTTCATGTAAAACAGGAGTAAAAGAGGAGAAAGTGGCAGAAATCATCTGGATAACATGAGATGAGGAAGAGAGAAGACAGTCATGAGTGAGAAGAAAACTATGTCAGGCATTAAAGTCATCACAAAAGATCTCCAAAAAAGGAGAATGACCTGGAATTTGGTGCATTACCAAGGATGGGGAGAAGGTGGTACAGGCATATTTCATGGACTTGGTAGAGTAACAATCTGGAAGTAGTAGCAAAGGACAGCAAAGAGTTAGAGAAGTGACCAACTATAGAGAGTATTGCTAAGAACATTCAGCGAAGAACCAGTTTCTGTTAAAGCAAAGAGATAAAAAGAATGTTGGGGATAAAATTCAGCTAGAAGACACAGTGCACAGCACAGAACTTGGAGTCAGGAAGACTTGAGTTTAACTCATGCTTTAGACACTTACTTGTGTGACTCTGGGGAAATCACTTTATTTTTGTTTGTAACCATTTCCTCATCTGTAAAATGGCAATAATACCCACATCAGATTATAGTTGTCAATATAGAATGAATGAACAAATATGAAATTCTTTGTTAACCTTAAAGCACCATATAAATGTTTACTATTATTATTAACTATTGTTAAAAGTACAAGAATGTAGGAAAATTTATGCATCATAGAACAAAGGTTGCAAAGAGCACAGTGGAATAACTAGTCAGAAGTGAGACAGGTTGAAGTAAGTAGGGTTTAGAACAATGGCAGTAAGGGTTTAATTTAGGAAGATGTCATGTTTGAACAAATACAGTTTGGACTATTAGTGTTTTTCTGTGGCCTCCAGGTATTTTCCTCCCTAGGTGTCCAATCGTTCTTATTGTGAGAACTGAAACTTCTGGATTCTCTGACCTAGGAAGCCACAACTTTATTTATTGAGGAATCCCTGTGGTCTTTGATTTATACAACTTTTCCAGCGCAAGTATTCATTGACAATAAGCTACCTTCTATTTACAAACACTATTTATGTACTTATGGATCCACCATTTCCACTACCCTTTAGGTTATCTATAATTTTGATTCTTCTTTGATAGATTCACAGCCATATAGCATGATTGGAATAATAATGATGTTAGTAAAATGAATATTTATATCAACTAGCCACTTGAGATTATTGAAAGTACTGCATAATTGCCTAATCTCTTTCTTTTGACATTACAATAAGCTTGCAATCCATCTACAATGCCTGTTGAAGATAAATATACTGATGGACTAACTGAATGTGCTGCCCATTCAACTTTATGCCAAAATGTGAGCAATAGGTATTCTTCATTTAATTTGTTTTTCTGGTGTGGATGAATGACCTAACCTCTTTTAAGTGATTAAAGTAAATTTTTCAATGCAGTCCTTCTCAACAGTAAAGTAGTTCAAAATATTGGATATTGGTCTTTCAGATATACTATCAATGTAGTGATGTTATTGTGCTCAATATCATGGTTAGACAGTAGCTCTAAATCTAAACCTGCTCTGAGGAGGACTCGTGGCAGAATGGATTTAGGAAACTAGCAGAAATTGAAGGAAAGGTTTGTTTAAAAATAACTTGATCAAAGTTTTGGTACAGAGTAAAGAATCTTGCTGTCATGTGAATGGTATTTGTTTTGACAGTAGCATTAAAGTTTTTGAGTGCTTTCAAACTCCTACTTTAACTTCCTCAGAATCTAAAAGAATAATGTTTTTACCAAATAATTTGCAAAAATGAGCACATTTAAGCAGTCTACTGAAGAAAGTCCATTTCTAAAAATTTTCAAAGCTAACTTGCTAATCTATTTAATATTAATTTTTCTAAAAAAGAAAACAATGAATCAGTCCTCCCATTTATTTATTTTCTTTTTATTTTTAACCCTTACCTTCCATCTTGGAGTCAATACTGTGCATTGGCTCCAAGGCAGAAGAGTGGTAAGGGCTAGGCAATGGGGGTTAAGTGACTTGCCCAGGGTCACACAGCTGGGAAGTGTCTGAGGCCAGATTTGAACCTAGGAGCTCCTGTCTCTAGGCCTGGCTCTCAATCCCCCAAGCTACCCAGCTGCCTCCCCCCATTTATTTTTTAAACCCTTACCTTCCATATTAAATTCAATATTGTATATTGGTTCCAAGGGAGAATAATGGTAAGGGCTGGGTAATAGGGGTTAAATGGTTTGTCCTGGGTTCCATAGCAAAGAAGTATCTGAGGCCAGCTTTGAATCCATGACCTCCCATCTCTAGGCCTGGCTCTCAATTTGCTAAGCCATCTAGCTGTCCCTCCTTCCATTTATTTTTAAAAGAATGTTTTTATTTATTTTTTCCTGATTACATATAAAAACAATTTTGATGCTATTTTTTATGATTTTTGAGTTCTAAATTCCCTCCCTCCCTTCACTTCCCCCTACTTGAGAAGGCAAGCACTTTGCTATATGTACCATCTTACAAAACATATTTCCATATTAGGAATACTGAAAATTATAATATTGACCAAAACTAAAACAAAATGAGAAAAATAAAGTTAAAAAAGAGCATGCTTTGATCTGTATTCAGATACCATCAGTTCTTTCTATGGAGGTAGGTGACATTTTTCAACATGAGTCCTTTGGAATTCTCTTGATCATTATAATGTCAAGAAGAGCCAAGTCATTCACAGTTGCTTATCATACAAAATTGCTATACAATGGTATCTTGGTTCTGCTGAGTTTACTTTGTATCAGTTTATATAAGTTTTCTCAGGTTTTTTTCTGAAACTATTCTGCTTATTTTGTATAGCGCAATAATGTTCCATCACAATCATCTACTGCAATTTGTTCAGCCATTCTCCAATTGGTGAACATTCCTTCAATTTCCAATTCTTTTCCACTATAAAAAGAGCGGCTATAAGTGTTTTTGTACAGATTTTGTACTTTTTCTTTTTTCCCTGATCGCTTTGGAATACAGAACTACTAGTGGTATTCCTAAGTCAAAGAGTGTGCACAGTTTGATAGTTCTTTGGGCATAGTAACAAATCACTCTCCAAAATAGTTGCATCAGTTCACAATTCCACCAACAATGCACATGTCCCAAATTTTGCATTCAGCCTCCAATATTTTTCATTTTCCTTTTCTGTCCTATTAGGATGGGTGTGAAATGGTACCTCAGAGCTATTTTAATGTGTGTTTCTCTAATAGTGAGCTAAAATCATTTTTTCATAAGATTATGGATAGCTCTGATTTCTTCTGTAAACCTCTTACTCCTATTCTTTTTTCCTCTTGGATTATACATATATTATGCAGAGCATGTTTCCACATTATGCATTTTTATAAGTGAATATTCTTATAAAACCAAAACCCCACATCATATACCCAAATAAACAAGTGACAAACAATATATTTTCATCTGCATTTATATTCCAATAGTTTTCTTTAAAGGTAGATAGCATTCTTTTTTATAAGTCCCTCAGAATTGTCCTGGGTCATTGTATTGCTTTTAGTAGCAAAGTCTATCACATTTGATTATTCCACAATATTTCAGTTACTGTGCATAATGTTCTCCTGGGTCTGCTTATTTCATTTTGCTGTTCATAACCTTTGACCATTTATCAATTGGAGAATGACTCATATTCTTTTGAAATTGACTTATTTCCCTATATACTTGAGAAACTAAGTCTTTGCCTTCATTTAGCAAGCAAAACTTCATAGAGCAAGTAAAACTTGCTATAAAATTTTGCCAGTTTCCTGCTTTTCTTCTAATCTTAGCTGCATTGCTCTTATTTGTGCAAAACTTTTTAAACTTAATGTAATGAAAATTACCCATTTTATATTCTGTAATGCTACCTCTTGTTTGATCATAAATTTTCCCCTTCTTCATAGATCTGAAAGGTAAAGTATTCCATGCTCACCTAATATCACCCATTATTTCTAAATTTTTCCCCATTTTAACCTTATTTTGGCATATGCTCTTCTTTTTTTGATAATTTCAGAGGAACTAACTTCTACATATGAGGATAAAGTTACAACAATAAACATGAAAATACACATAGTCATCCTGTGACATAGACAAGGTTATATTTAACACAAGAGGCAGAAGGACAGTCATTCAATAATAAAGGAGAGTCCACAGAGTCTGGAATACCTGATTCAATTTCTGCCTCTGATCTATTTGACTTGTCTGACCATGTGAAAATCACATAACCTTTCAAGGTCTCAAACAACTATCTAAAATCATAAGTACAGATATTTTGCTGAACCACCATTAATGAAGAGAGTATCACACAAAGAGTTTACCATATTGATGAAATTACAGATCTGGAGTGTCCACAACAAAAATATTATTGGTATAAAATTTATATATATATATATATGCATATATAGTGTATATATGTGGTATTATACATATGATATCTATATATATAGTTATACATCAAATAGCTTGTGGAAAGGTACTTAACACTTTTGTTCATTTAGATGTTATTTGAACTACTTTTGTGATAAAGCATCCTAAGCTTAAAATTTCTCTTGTTGTTGATTTTATAACATCATTGTTTCTGATCTCCTCTTACTAATATTTATTAATGTTAATAATTATTTTTGCTTTTAAAATAATACCTTTTGTATTTATATCATGGTCATTTCAACTCTTCATTCCATTCACCAAAATGAACTCTCTCAAAACCAAAGAAAACAATTAAGCAAAAACAACAATTATATCAATCAGATATGGTTGAGTATATACCATTCTGTCTGCCCTCCTCCTTACCAGGAGTGGAAAAATATATTTGACCATGGTGGAGGAGAGAGAAAAAGAAGTCTGTGGAAAAGACTGGAAAAGCAAAGACACCAGAACTGTCAATCAAGTTGAACTGGGGAAAGACAGTTAAGAAGAAGGAGGCAACTGAAATTCTTGGTCTCTTTGCTTGTGGACAGAAAGGAAGAAGGGCAAAAGTCCTGAGCTCTCTGGTTTTCTTTGCTGTACTACAGTGACTGGATTTCAAGACCTGTTAACCAATTTTCCCATATCTGAACTATATTCCACCATCCTCCAACCTAGGAATTATTCTAGTATTAGGGAAACTGCAAACCCTCTTTCCTTCCATCTTCCTATCCTTCCCTTTCTCCCCAATAAACCCCTTACTTAATCTTAGAGGAGAGAAAGGAGTAATTTATTTGATACATCATAATACTCACTCTGAGTTGATTTTAGAGAAACCAACAGAAGAATCAACTGGAAGGGCAGGGAGGAAGGGAGGAGGCCCAAGGGGGGAGGTAAACCAGGGAGGGTGAAGGGAGGAAGAAGGGAGGAGGGGAGGAGATTGGCAGATCTGATCTTGAATTATCATTTCTACTAAAATAATACCCTATTACACCATCTATTTTCCAGGATCTTCATTGTTTTCAGTTATTCAGAGTTTGTTGTAATCATTATGAGTATTGTTCTTTGGGTTCTATTTTTTTTTATCTATATCAATTTACAGAATTAGTCTAATTTTTCTTTAAATTTCTCATACTTGTCATTTCTTTGTGCCCCAAATAATCCAATACCTTCATGAACTATAGTTTTTAATCCATTCCCTAATCAATGGATTCCTCATGCTTCTTAAACTGTTCCTATTCTTTTTATGTCAGTGGTCCCTTTTCTTCTTTATGCCCCCAGATGATGATTCCCTCCTCAGAAATCTCATCCACTTCCACAGTTTCAACAGATAAATTTTATTCAATTCCATAAACAATTATTAAAGATCTACTCCATGCCAGACACTATGCTAGGTACTAAATATACAAAAATGAAAAAAATCATGCTGTTTCTTCCCTCAAGGAGTTCATGATTGAAATAGTGAGGATCAGACATATACAAAATAAATGTGATAAAGAGGCATGAAATAAGGTCAAAGGAGAAATCTAAGCAAAGTGCAATAAGAAATTTGAGTGGGAAGAAATCACTTCCAGTTGGGAGGAACTGGGAAAGTTTGACGAAGACGGTTGCATCTTGAAAGACTTGAGGAAAGGGAAAGATGTCAGTAGCAGGAGATATGAAAAGAGTATGTTTTATCCATTGGGAAGAGTCAGCTAGAAGGTTTAGAAGTGGGATTATTGTAGAGGTGGGGAAACCAACCAAAATTTAATGATTTAGAGTCAGAGAGCCTGAGTTTGATAAAAACTCTTCTGTCACTCTGATTACCCCCAGATCACAAACCCTCTCCAGGTCTCAGTTTTCTCATCTGTAAAATGAGAAATTACACTGAATGATCTCTAAGATCCTTCCTAGCTCTAAAGCTGCTGTCCAGTGATCAGGGAAGCATTGTGGGTGGGCTTGAAAGCAGGAAAGTCACAGTTGCTGGCAAAAGCCTTAATAAATATATCAGTCTCGTTACCACTTTGAAGTAGCAGATAAAAGAAAGGAGACCCAGAACTTGTGGGCAGTGTGTGGTTCCAGTAATCTGAAACTGCAAAGCTGATTGTCTTGATCAAAGGAAAAGTAAAAGATCCAGGTACCTTTTTATGTCAGAGAAGTAAAATATCAAGGAGCCTGGTGTTCCAAGTGGTTTTCCATCTTGTCTTGTTTTCCTGTGTTGTGAGTATCTCTGAAAGGAGTTTATGCATCATGCTATACTGCAAACTGAGAATACCAAAAGTCCAAGTGATCATAGTTCTATGCCGTAGATCAGCAGTATTTGTATCCCTAGAAATATCACCTGAACTTTTCTCTATTTTTTGAGGCAGGGATTCTTAATCTGGAATCTGAACTTGTCTTTATTTTATTTTTTAATTTTATTTATTTTTTTAATTGAAAAATTAATTTAATTAAGAATATTTTTCCATGGTTACAAGATTCATGTTCTTTCCCTCCCCTTCCCCCACCCCATAGCCTATGGGCAATTCCACTGGGTTTTACTTGTGTCCTTGATCAAAATCTATTGCCATATTATTGATATTTGCACTAGGGTGATCACTTAGAGTCTACATCCTCAATCATATCCCCATTGATCCATGTAATTAAGCAATTGTTTTTCTTCTGTGTTTCTACTCCCACAGTTCTTTCTTTGGATGTGGATAGTGTTCTTTCTCATAAGTCCCTCAGAATTGTCCAGGATCACTGCATTGCCTCTAATGGAGAAGTCCATTACATTCGATTGTAGCACAGTATATCAGTCTCTGTGTACAATGTTCTCCTGGTTCTGCTCCTCTCACTCTGCATCACTTCCTGGAGGTCATTCCAGTATCCATGGAATTCCTCCATGTGAACTTGTTTTTTTTTTTAATTAAATAATTATTTCAATATACATAATTGTTTTCTTTGTAATAAAACATATTTTATTTTAGGCATTTAAAAACATTTTGAAAAGGAAGCCATAGAGTTCACCAGACTACCAAAGGATTTCATGACAAAAAGAAACAAGAATCTCTACTATATGCTATATCGTGAGACTCTTGTAGTCAGAGATCACAGAACCCTGACATGTACATCAAGGTAAAAAAATTCAATACCATTTGGAAGCAAATATAGCTTTTGATTTTAAATAATCATCTTATATAAGAGCTCTAACTCAAAATATACTGACTCTGAAAATAGGAAATAAACTCCACATTTACTTTTATTTAACATGATCTTATTTAAAAAGTTAACCAGAACTAAAATACGGGTAAGTCAAAAGATTCCAGACATCGCCTCTGCCAGAAAGGATTTGATCCAAGATAGGACCTAGGAGTGCTTCAAGGATAAGAGGGGGGGAAAGGCATCCTTTACTCCTTTTCTTGTGAAGACTTTCTTCCAGCTTCTGTTTGCATTTGGCCACAGGTAGATATTTTAAAGGTAAACAAGTGATTGCCATTCAGTAAGGGAGTATTAGAGGCAACAAGAAGTAGGCAGGATGTTGTTAGCCTATGAGGTTTGGAAGATGTGAAAGGCAGCACAGGTGTTGGATTAGCAAGAAGGTCCTGGGTGTGCATTTTCATGAAAATGGAGAATAAGTAAGAGCCAAAGCAGGGCTATGTGAAGGCTGAGGATTTAGGGATCAGGAAACACTGGATTTCAACAAGCTGACACATTCTGTGAATGTGTCAATATTTGGTTGGAGCTTGCTTTCTTGCTTGATAAAAGATGAGTAGAAAGGCTGATAATGCTCAGTCCTGTAGGGCTTGCCATAAGCATCTTCCTGTGCACAGACATCCAGCATGGGCATATGGGCCTGCTTAGTAGTGTCCATCACAAAGCCTACACCATTGTGGAGCAAGGGCTGAAGAAAGGCAGAAAGATTAGATTTTTTTTAAAACCCTTACCTTCTATCTTGGAATCAATACTGGGTATTTGGTTCCAATGAAGAAGAGAGGTAAGGGCTAGGCAATGGGGGTCAAGTGACTTGTCCAGGGTCACACAGTTGGGAAGTGTCTGAGGTCAGATTTGAACCTAGGACCTCCCATCTCTAGGTCTGGCTCTCAATCCACTGAGCTACCCAGCTGCCCCCAGAAAGATTAGACTTCATCTACTATAAGTTAACTGAATCTTAGGCACTTGAATTTGCCACTAGGCTATTTTTGAAGAAAATGCCCAGTTGAGATAAGAGGAAGCAGATTCTGGGTAATAATAGCAATGGGTAATATCAATTCAAAGAAGGGTTCTTTTGCACAGTGTTGTAGAAAAAAAGGAACCAAGAAAATATGCAACATTGCCTTACAAAATAGTGAAAAGTAGTTGAAGATAAAATAAATCACAAGAAACAACCAAACCAAATTATCCAGAAAGCATTTGAAGATGAAACAAGAACAACAATAAGATAAAATGGAATAGATTCGTTGGAGTTTTTATGATGCCTTGAGATAATTGTGGAACCATTGCTCTCAAATTTTCCCAACTCAATACCCAGTCAGCTGGATAAAGGAAATGGGTAACAAAGACATTAAGAAGGTGAAAGCAGGAAAAAAAGAAAAACCCGGCCAAATGCAAAGAAGACAAAATCAAGAAGGGGGTAGCACAATTTTAATGATTTTCAGAGGCATCTCAAAGAGGTATTCCATGGGAATGGAAAAGATCACAAATAATGTCCTTTCTGAGAAAAGAAAGCAACTGAGAAGCCATCAGCAACTACCAATCCACGTGCCAATTTTCTTATCTACATCCATAAATGTTTTGGGTGAAAATCAAGAGAAATAGGCAGACTTTCTTCATCCGACCACATCTTCATAGCTATGAAGGCAACAGAAGTATATGGAATATAAGATTGTGTGATATCTATTACCAAGAAGCATTTGTCTCTGAACAAAACACATTCTTCAAAGTTCATTGCAAGCAATGTCTTCTTCTCAATTATCAATACGAAACATACAATATTCCTTGACCAATATAACATCTTTGGATCCCTTGAGGGCTTATTGAACCTGTTAAGAAGTCTTGCTCTAAATGTTTTTCTTTCTGTGGCTTTATAGGAAATTCTATCTAGCATAAAAGGCTAGTGCTGTACTTTCAGTCAAGAAAATCCTGGTGCTTATCCCATGTTTGCCATTTATTCTCTCTGTAATGATGAGAAAGTCACTTCTCTGAATCTTGGGTAACTCTCAGTTATAGACCTTGAGAGATCACAGATCCTTGGATAAATGTGACTGTATTTGCATGGTATCATCATCTGAAAACTTAGCCATAAGGTTAGTTTCATAAAATGATGTTCTATACAGCAATAGATTAAGAAATAAATGGTTGGCTAGATGGTACACCTGCAGTTTACTCATTTTTCAGTCTTGTCTGACTCTTAGTGATGCCTTTTGCCATTTTCTTGGCAGAGATTCTAGAGTAGTTTGCCATACCCTTCTCCAGCTCATTTTACAAATGAGGAAACTGAGCCAGAGTTCAATGATTTACTTAGGGTCACACAGCTAATAAGTGTCTGAGGCTGGATATGAACTTGGGAAGAGATGACTTCTTGACTCCAGGTCTGGCACTCTATCTGATGAGCTTCCTCGCTACCCCTAGAGGGTAGAACTATAATCTCAAAATTGTTATAACACCAAGGACATAGCCCTGCCACTTTATCACATTCAATTCAAAGACAAACAGAACCAGAAGTAAATATGACTTTTTAAAAAGATGAGCCAAATAAACCCAGTTTCATGTTTTGATTTCCAAAAGACATCAAAGTGAATTAAGTCAACTTGAACGAAAACATGCACACTTTCAAGCATGAATAAGAAAAACTGTGAGATCAAAGCTCGCCAAAGTGAATTCATTGCTCTAATGGGCTATTTTATTTTTTTAAATATATGTGATTTGTTTTCCTGTACTTGACAAATACCAATAAACATGAATACTTTCACATAGAAAGAAGAAGCAAGAGAAGGCAATTTTGTATGAAATTGTAAATCTATTATGTTTCACTTTTCAAAGAATTTAATCATTTCAATACAATTTCAAAACTGTCCTACTTTTATCTCCTTCTCTATGTTTCTCTCTTCTCCTCTGTGCATTTAAAAAAATATTCCTATGATTCTTCTTTCTCATATTTTTAAAACTAAATTCCTGTCCCTATTTCCCCTTCTCCAGGTCCAATAAAACAAAAGCTACCTTGTAACCATAAGCGTAGTTGAACAAAATAAATCTCCACATTGGCCATATCCAAAAATGAATGTCTTATTTTTACCTTCTAATCTATCACCTCTCTGCCAGAGGATGAATAAGTTCCTTTATTATTTACTTTAATTGACTAATGTATTAAATAAGGGAGAAAGGAGGTACACATTTTAATGCACTAAATTGTCAAATTTGTTATTATTGTTCAATCATTTTCGAACATGACTGACTCTTTATGACCCCATTTAGGGTTTTCATGGCAGAAAGACTGAAGTAGCTTGACATTTCCTTCTCCAGCTCATTTTACAGGTGGGGAAACTGAAGCAAGCAGAGTTAAGTGACTTGCTCCCAATTACATAGCTATTAAGTGTCTGAGGCTGTATTTGAATTCAGATCTTGCTGAATCAATGCCCAACAGTTTATCCTCTGTGCCACCTAGCAAAAATCAAATTATAGGCTTGGTTACCGGTGTAAGAGCACATCACAGAAGATCACATCAGCTATTCTTTTTATCTTCAACATGACTTGAATTATTTGCCTACATTTCTCTGTCAGCTTACAAGCTGCAGTCATATATGTGCCTCCTTTCACAATATACTAATATGAAAACATGTATTTACATTAGAGCACCTGTATAACCCATATAAAATTGATTACCAATCTCATGGAAGGGGGGAAGAGAGAAAGGAAAGAGAGAATTCAGATTGCAAAATGTCAGAAAATAAATGTAAAAATTATTTCTAGGGGGCAGCTGGGTGGCTCAGTAGATTGAGAGTCAGGCCCAGAGATGGGAGATCTTGGGTTCAAATTTGGCCTCAGACACTTCCTAACTGTGTGACCCTGGGCAAGTCACTTAACCCCCACTGCCTATCCCTTACAGCTCTTCTACCTTAGAACCAATACCCAGTATTGATTCTAAGATGGAAGGTAAGGGTTTTTATTTTTAAAAAAATGTATTTCTACATGTAATCAGGGAAAAAATACAATAAAATATTACTAGAAAATTAAATTTTTATAAAAAGATACAGTTCTAAGACTTTGTCAAAAAGACATCTGAGAGAATATGTAATCTAGTGCCCTAATTTTACAGAAGAGGAAATCAAGTCCCAGAGAAAAGGAATGACTTGATGCTGGTCATATGGCTAGTTGGTATCAGGAGGTAAGCTTTCAGCTTCCAAATTTCCTGAGTTCTGGTTAAAGGCTGTTTTTTTAAAAAAAATTAAAAAAAAAAGAAGGGAAGGGAATGTACCCCCAAAGGGAGGCTTGGGCTTTGAGGTATGATATGGGAAAGGAAAGGAGAACCCTCTTCCTTCCCCACAAAGTGGGGTTCAGGGGAGACAGTAGACGTAATGGGTTGGCTCAGAGAGAGGAGAGGGGGTATTGAAGATTTTCCCCCTTCTGCCTTCCCTCCTTAGCTAAAGCTGCTCTCTCCAATACACTCTTGTCCCTCTTGTCCCCCCTCCACTACTTGAGATCAAAAGATCTCCCCTCAATTCCATTCACTCACACTCAGCTTGGGGAACAGATAGCTTTTAATGTTAACTTAATCAAATAACACTAAAGGAATAATGGGCAGGGAAGAATGGGAAAAGGAAAGTGGGAAAAGGGGGTCCCTGTCTCTATCTAAACCCTTTTCCTCCCTCCTCAAGTTTGGGGGGATCTCAGGCCTTGGCAGTCTGAGCCCCTCTGAGAGAAAGTCAGGTGGACTCACCCCTGGGCAACAGGAGCTGAGGTAAAGTCTGCTCAGGTTTCTCTTCAGAAAGTCCCTTCAGTTAGGAAGTGTTGGGAGGGAAGATTTCCAGTCACCAGCAGGAAAAGTGGGTAACCCTCAGGAAAAAGTCTTTATCCACCTTCTCTCTTCTAAGTCTCAAGACAGAGAGACCCTCACTGCTCCCCAGCCAGAGTCTTCTCTCCTCTGGAAATTCACTCCTGGGGCCCCTCCCCCATCAAGGTGATCAATTTCATATACTCTTCAGTCTGGTACTTTTCTCTAGTGCCAGCCTCTATCACAAGGCTCTTTCTATGACAGAACATGACTATTACATTAGGAGCCAATCAGGACATTTTTATTTAGAAAACTTAATTGTTGAAATTAAGGTGGAAACATGGATGAAAAAGAATAAAACTGACTGGACCAGTAAAATGCTGCTGATATCCAGTTTTCTACCAGATTTTTTGTTGTTGTTCAGTCATTTTCAGTCATGTCTGACTTTCTTGCAAATATATGAAATGGTTTGCCATTTTCTTCCCTGGCTGATTTTGTAGATGAGGAAACTGAGGCAAATGGAGTTAAGTGATGGCCCTAGGGTCACACAGCTAGTAAGCGTATGAGGATGGATTTGAGCTCAGGAAAATGAATCTTCCTGACTCCAGACCCAGCACTCCATTCACTATGCCACTTAGTTGCCCTTCATACCAGTTATGTACCAATTTATTCCCAGTATTTAGGGGTTTTTTTGTTATCATTTAAGGACCTATGCTAAAATATCCTTTACATTTTAAAGTTGGGCATTTTTCCTAAATTCAAAAAAGGGGGGAGGGACGGCAGCACACAACTAGAATTTGCTCAGTTTTTTTAACCTACATTAAATTGTTTTACTTGCATTATGTTGTTTTATCTAAAAATGAAAACATCTATTTTTGATCACTGATGAATTTATCTTATCCACCATTTTCTTACTGTAGAACAAAAATCCATTTTATTTTATGTGGGCTAATGGATTTGATTTCAAGAAAGTTTGTTCACTAGACTAGGTAGGAAATGCCACTTTCATTTGAATAAACGTGCTTTTCCCAAAAGAATGTATCATGGGACATAGAAAACAAGGTTTGGAAGAAATTGCCCAAGGACCATTAGCCTTATTCAAATATTACCTTTATAATGTTGTCAAGGACACTCAGTCTTTTGCTATAGAGGCCCTAGCTTTCTAAGTGAGTCTGCCTCCAGGCTGGAATAATTTTGTCACCTGACTTTCCTGTAAGTCTTATTATTCTTGGTCTCATGAGCTCATATTCATGCCTAACTAGCCTTTATCCATTCCAAAGAAGTCCTTTGTAGGGCATTGATAATCTTGTTTTTCTTTCGTTTTCCTGCATATTATGGGTTTTTTTTCAAACAATATTTGGAATTACATCTATTATATCTTAAAGAAATTTTGGATTAAGAATTTCATTTAAGATAATTGAACTGAAAATAAACTATAACGTGAATTTCATTAGCTACTTAAGCCTGATGATATTAGGATAGGGACAGAGTTTGGAATATAGAATTGGTATTTCCTCATTGAAGAAAAGAGAGATTTTCATCAGAGGAACCAAATTTTATCTGCCTCATAATTATCCTTTTTTGCCAAGAGTGGTGCTAATGATGAGGTAAATTGTTCTGGGTTCTTCTGCTTAAATACAAACTATACATAAACCCATATACTCTATTATTTAGTTTCTTCCTTTTCAAAACAAAACGGGGTAGCATCAAATCAACAGAGATATAAGAGGGGAGGTTGCTGCCATTTTAAATAGCTAGTTTTGTTTTCTTGGGAAGTGACACCAAGAATGCAGAACAATTTCAAACGATATTTCCCCACAAACAAGACTTGCTATCAGGCTCGGATGTGTCTGAATGTGTACATTGCTGCTTCTGCAGAGATTTAACATCCTTATTGCCCAAGGCAGGCTTCCTTTTCCCTGTGAGGGCCACAAGAAGCTTTCTAGAGTACACTATGGAATATTTCAGTCAATTTCTGTTGCAATAGAAGTACTGTGACATTTCCAGAATTGCTGTTTGTTTTGGGATGTGGGGAATGTTTAAATTCTTTGTCTTTAAACCACATTCATGGGCAGTATGAAACAAAGAACCATAGCAAGCATTAAGTGGTCAGGCCATCGCTACCGGAAGGATGCAGGTTATTGAATTACTTCACTCAAGAGCAGGCAAATCCAGAAGGGGAGGGAGATCAGAGTGCCCAAAGGGGATTGACACAAACCTTCCCTATTCAACAGCCAGAGTCTATATACTGAGTTTATTTAATCTGAAGGAGCAACATATTTTCTCCATCTCCATTAACACTGGGAGAATAATACCCAATTTAAAAAGAAGAGAATATGAGCACAATGGCTTAACTGTTTTAATAGGAAGGGAGCTCAGTACTTGCTACACGGTAGGAATATTATGAAAACATCCTATGTTTGTCTAGTGGCTAACAGTGTATAGTTTACAATTTCTTTCATCCAGACATTACACAGAAGAATATTGCTTAAACTTTTTAATCCTTAAAACACCGAAGAGGGGTAGGAAAGTCCAAGGATGGTCATCCTTACTTAACACATGAAGAAATGGAACCATGAGATGCTGAGGGATGTATCCAAACATCTCCACAAAAGTTTCTAAATCAAGGCTCTGCTCGTTTTATCATCTGACCTTTGAGGAAGTGGGAATTATAGCCTGTAGAGAAGTGGCTGGGTAGTAGCAGACAGATTCACCGGATTGGGGATCTAGAACCTTGGGTTGTATCACTAGCTCTCCTACTTCCTTGCTATGAATTTTAAATAAGTCACTTAACATCTCCATGCTTCAAATTCCTCCTCTGCTAAAACAGGAATGTGATAGAAGGCACTACTACCTCAAGGGACTGTGGTGAGAAACAACTGCTTTCATGTATATAAAGCTCTTTGAAAACCATTTTGCTATATAGAAATATGTAGATATCTATATGTTAGAATGTACTATGAAGGGGCCAGTTACAATAAAGCTTTAAATATAGAATCTAGCAGTGGTTGCATATTGTAAATGTAATATTGTAAACAAAATGATGTTCCTTAAAATGGAATTTCATCAAAATACCCCCTTCCTTTCCTTCTTAAAATTGTGCCTTATTTTTAAAAATCAAGATCTCCAAAGGTGAGATTATCAGCACAAACAGTTCAAAAAGTGAGAGGACATTCTTGTTTTAAGGGACAGACACTTAGTCATTAGCCTAAAAGAAGTCTTTAAAACCATCGGATAAAATTCTGTCCATGCCAAGATATGATAGAGTAAAAAATATAATCACTGAATAGAAAACACCTTTGGATATTGCTCAGCCACTAAACATGTAAAGGCAAGAAGTAGATAATTGAGAAAAAAACATATTGATATCAATAATCTTAAAAGTTGTATGCTTCTAAGAATGTTTTCTTTTTCATTCTGAGTTTGCCAGATGCCAAAGTAAGTATTTCCAAATATGTAGAATAGAAAAGAAGATTGGATATGGAACTGTACATTTCTATTGATAATATTTAAAACATTTAGGATTCATATCAAGAAATTGTAGGAAATAGTCACAGACAACTAATTGTTACAAAAATGAATCAGGCTAATAAGTTAGATTAGATGTAGAAGTGGAAAACAGTTAAAAAAATAAGGTAAGATAACTCTTCTGTTAATTTCCAAAAGAGGCTAAATGTTCACTTACTGCTTGGGAATCTTGTAGAGGGGATTCCTTCACCGGCCAGAGGGTTGGATTGGATGACTTCTCACGTCCCCTCTGGTACATCTAGGTCTTCTGATGATTAGGGAGAGGAGGCAAGAGGATCATGAACTAAGCCACACGGAGCTACATCCACCATCTAGTGACACCAGCAGGCAGAACTATGGAAACAGAAAGAGGCTAATTGGTAGGGAAGCTGGTACTGCTTTAATTCCCCTTTTTATGTAGGTAGACACACCAGCCAGGAAGAAATAACCATCCACTAATGACAGCTTGGTTAAAGTCTTGCCCTTCTGGTATAGTGGAAGTTATTTCAGGGCAGTTACTATGTATAATTAGGGCCAGTTGGTACAGTGGATAGAGTGCCAGGGTTGGAGTCAAGAAGATTCATCTTTATGAGTTCAAATCTGGTCTTAGACACTTACTAGTTGTGTGACCCTGGGCAAGTCACTAAATCCTGTTTGTCTCAGTTTCTTCATCTATAAAATGAGCTGGAGAAGGAAATGGTTAGAGTAAATTCCCCTTATAAATTTAACCCACCACCCACATCCCAGAGAAATTTGATAAATCGAAAGAAAAGGTCAAATCTCACCAATTTAACTATTGTAGAGGCAGCTGTGACTCAATGATTAAGAGCACAAGACCCAGAGCCACAAAGATCTGAGTTCAAATCCAGCCTTAGACACTTACTAGCTGCATGAAGTTCCTGGGCAAATTACTTTCACCTCTGATTGCCTAACAAAGGGATCCACTGGAGAAGGAAATAGCAAACCACTCCAGTATCCTTGCCAAGAAAATCTCATGGACAGCTGTGAAGAGTCAGACAAGAATGAACAACAAAAAAGCAATAGCTGTCTCCTGGGATGTCTTGTAACACAAATCACATATCTCGGCTATGGTTAAGTAGGGCTCAAAAGGGGAAGTTCAACTGCTATAGTCTCAATTCTGCCTAGATCACCCAGAAGATGACATATTTGTGTTGCTTGAGATTTTGCTCTGTCATCTTGCTAATTGTTATAAAAGACCTTGTGAGCCCTTATTCAATATCTCTGGTCACTGAGAGAGGCCATTGACCCAATTCATTGGTTATTGGTTTATTGGTTACTGCTAGCTTAACTAATAAATTGATCATTTCATTTTAATTCTCAGATGTAACACTTGACTGCTGTCATTTGACTCTGCTTTCCCTCCTATAAACATGCTCAAGTCCACAGTCAGTCTAAGGATCAATGTAGTGAATCCCAGCCAAGTGGTCTTGGTAAAGACTTGTTAAAGCTATCTAGGGGCAGCAGAAGAGAAGAGATACTGATGCACTTATCAGTATCAGAGGCAGTAGCTATCCTCTCCTTTTCCAGTAAGATATTTGTATCAAATAAGATATTTATAAAGTACTTAGCACTGTCCCTGGCACATAATAGAAGCTTAATAAATGCTTATTCCCTCCCCCATTCTGACCTCCCTTTTTTCACAAATAAACTACCCTGCCTTCCTGAGTGTGGTAAAATACTCTACAAAAGAGCATTTGTTTCACAGAATGGTATCTTTCACATAGTAGATACCTTAAAAAACAATTTTTTGAATTACAGATTATTGAATGACATGCTTCCCAGGCTTTCTGAAATCCATAGCAAGGGAGGTTTTTCCCATCAAAAAACCCACTAATTAGATATAACCTTTCCAGTCATGGGGACCAAAAAATCCCAAGGTGGTTAAGCATCTAGCCAGCTCCTCCCAAGACAGAAGCAATCTACACCCCCCAGGGGTTGTGAATCTTTACAGAAAATTTATATGAATCAACCTTGATGCTCTTGAAGATGTCTGTACTTGGAGGACATAAGTACTCTGTACTTGGAGGATATAAGCAAGTCTGGGACTTGCCAATATTTCTTGTAAAGCAGACATCACCAAAAGGAAGTGCCAAAAGCAAGTTTCCAGACCACAGAAATCATAAGAAAGGGGAAAGGAATAAACCAAGCACTGTACTAAATATTTCATAAGTTTTATTCCCCCTTGTTAATCACAACAACTCTGGGAGGCAGGTGCTATTATTATCATCCCCATTTTACAATTTAGGAAACTGTGTCAAAGAGGCTAATAACTTGTCCAAAATCACACAGCCTAAGACCTGATTTGAACTTGAGTCTTCCTGACTCCAGATTCAGTGCTCTATCTACCTAGATAATGACTGCCAGGACCAAACAGGGACCTACCATCCTATGATCATTTTCTAGTGTTGAACATACCTTTCTCACTATCTTCTTTTTGTAAAGAAGGGTGTCAGAAGGTAAGTAGAAGAAATTAAAAGAAGAAAGTATACAATTAATAATCAGAATCATTAATATGAATGGGATAAACTCACCTATGAAAGAGAAAAGGATAGAAAAAAATAAATTAGGGAGCAGGGTTCAATAATATGTTGTTTGTAGGAAACACATTTCCAACATCATTATTCACAAAGAGTGAAAATAAGGGGCTATATGTTGTGGTGAAAATTTATCATACCACTACAAAACTCCAAGCTAAATCCTAGGTTTATTGAGAGGAGGCCAGTCTCACAATAAAGCCAGACTGGTCAGGATCAAGACCAAAAACCCTGAGCCTTCTATATAGAAATCTGATGACATCTTGTCCTAAAAGACAGACTGAAAATAGGATTTTTACATGGACAGATTGTGCAAGTGCTAAATCAGTCAGAAAGTAAATATAATCTCTATGGGTGGTAACTTAATATTTACCATAATTACTGATCTTCCTGAAACCTTTCTTGGTAAAGGATTAGGACCTAATATTTTTTCCGCTTACAACTAGGAGTCAGCAGTTACATAGATGACTTTTATGACTGACATTTGCACTCGAGATGCATCTGTCCCTGAGAGCAGCCCTCTACCTCCTGTCTAATGATTATGCAACAGGGTGTGGTGGGCTTGGTTGAAACTTTTGGGTTACAGGCTTAAGGTCAAAATGCTTGTCAGCAAGATTTGATACCACCCTCAAACTGTATTTTTCTTAGCTAATGTTTATCATTCATATGAAGTAAACTATATTATCTGTGTTAAAATCATAAAGGCTAATACTATTATAATAATAAAAGGGGGTGGGTGCTTCACACTCACAACATCAAGTAAACTGAAAAAAGTAGGGGTGGTAATCCCAATCTCAGATAAGTCAATGGTAAAAATACATATGACATTAAAATATAAACAGGAAAACTATATTATGCTTAAATTAGGTGTGAAATATATGAATGTGACAATATGAATGATAATATTTAAGTACTTAAAGAAAAACAATAAATGTATAGGAGATATAGACTGAAAACTAAACTAGTTGGGGACTTTAGTGTACCTCTTTAGCACTTTGGCAAATTAAAACAAAATAAAAACAAGAGAGAAGTAAAAAACTTGAATAGAATATTTTATGTTAGATATAATTCATCTTGTGATTAATGATTTAGAATAAGGAGTACAAATATTTCTCAGTTATGCAAGGCACTTTTGTAAAAAAAATGAACATTTAGACATAAACCTTATAAAGAAATGCAAAAAAGCAGAAATATTGAATACATACTTTACAGATCACAATACAATAAAAATTATAATCAAAAAAGAGCCTTTGAAGAAAGGATTAAAATTAATTTGAGATTAAATTATTTCATTCTATGTAAGTGATGGATCAAAAAACAAATCATGGAAGCCATAGATAATTTATTTGGGATACAACCACACAGTCCTTAGGGGGAAAATTTATGTTGCTAAATACCCTCACTGACAATTGTGACTCCAGAGGGCCAGTAATGGAGCATACTATGCAACTTTTGATGGAGAATTCTATGTCTCAAAGTTCAGAACAGGATAAAATTTGAGACATGGACAATAAGTTGATTTGTTTTGCTTGGTTATGTATCTTTGTCATATGAGTTTTGTTTTTCCTTTTAAAAAAATAAGCAAAGTAAGATCCATGTGATTCCATGTCTTTGAATAGGTTGACTGCATTCTTGACATATATTCCCAGCTCATTTCTGCCTCTTAGGGTCTTTAGCTTAGGGTCTTTAGCTTCTTTTAATTAAAGTTCAGGCTAGTTGCCTCCTCCTAAGAAGCATTTCTTGTTTAAGCTTCATTGATATGTTTTGTTTTTACATTATAGGCATTTTACAAAATTTTACAGATTTCTCTGGCTTTATGAGAAGTGTCTTGTGGCAAAGTAAAATACTTAAGAAACCTCAGCTGAAAGTACATGCAATATTTTACATCTTTAGAACATCCATCTCTTTCTTAGAAAATGAAAATGAATAGAAATCAATTTCCTCTTACCACTCATTAAAAAAAGGAAAAGCAAACCAAATTTCTATAACAAATGTGCATGATCAAGCAAAATAAACTCAATGACTTAAATAATATATACACCCACCCACACCCATACACACCCAAGTATGTGTATATATATATTCATATATATATGCATATATATATTAATCTATAATATATGCGTGTATAAGTTTGTATGTCTCATTTATCCTAAATCAGTCACCTTTCTATAAAGAGTATATTGCTTCATCATCAGTCCTCTGGAATCATGAATGGTCAGTGTATTTCTTATAGTTTTCAAAGTTGTTTGCTTTTGCAATATTGTCATTATATACAGTGTTCTGTTTCTGTTCATCAGCTTAATTAATTCTTCATAAGTTTGTAAGTCTTCAAAAGTATTCACTTTCAAAAATATTGATACTATAGTGAAAATTATCCTTCCTGTTCTGCTTATTCATATAAATCTCTCCATGTCTTTCCGAAGTCCATTTACTCATTTCTTACAGTACAACAGTACTATATACTATTCACATCCTCCAGCTATTATTAGTAAGGTTTCCTTCCCTGTCTTATATTTACTTTTTAAGCCTGGCGAGTGCAGGTCCTGTTTCTTATGCTTATTCATAGCACTTGGAATAATGCTTTGCACAAAGTTAGTTCCTAATAAATATTTGGAATGTTGAATTACTTCCCACCAAACAACTTGGAAAGCCATAGGATGATTGAGTCAGAGCTCAAAGAGACCTTAGAGACAATCTTACCCATCTCCTTCATTTTATAGATTAGATAGAGACAGAGATAGAAAAAGAGAGACAGAGATAGAGACAGAGATAAAATGATTTGCTTGAAGTCATCCACGTCTTAAATGGGATCTGAAGAGAGAGCTATAGTCAGTGGGAATTTATCTAACCTGCTTTGGTTATCAAAAATTAAAGTATGTTCAATTAGGTTCACTACCCTTTAGAGTTATAGTTATATCTTTACTTATGTTTTATATGTTTTTAATATGTTTTCCATATATTTGAATTTTTAAAACATGAACTTTTTGTTTTATGTTAAGCCATTTTTATCCAGAAGAGGGCGCAAATTCTGTACAAAATATAATATTGCCCAAAACAGATTTGCTAATCTCTAGAGTTGAAATGTTTCGGCAACAATAATAACAGAAAAATTCATATTTTATTATGCAAATTTCATTCTGTTTTGTAAAAAAATTTTTTTTGCTGCTTCCATACTGTTTTCCATCTATAGTTTTATTACAGTTCAGTAGTTCTTAAATTTAAAACATCACCAACCCATTTCTCTTCCCTAAATTAGATTAAAAAAAAACACTTTCAGAGTAAGTGGAAAATGGGGAAAAGACATTTTGCTTGTAGTTATCTAATTTCAGAAAATATTTCCAACCTAATCATGGCAAAAAGAGTGCTTATATGATTTGCACAGCTAAATCTTTATTGGCCATAAACTCAGATTATCCACAATGAAGTAAATACCAAATATAGGAAGAAACAAGGTTTAGCAGATAAATAGGAAGTAATGACAAGTCTGATCTCTATTCTTCCTAGTTCCCACAACCATCTAAAATTAATATTTTAAGATTGATATTATACCAATTGAAAAGCATCACATAATAGAGTCTATAAAAGTTCATACAGATATAGGCTGATCAAAGAGTTTTCTAATTATATTAATGAGATTATATGTAGTCTTTAGGACTTTTCAAATTTTATGTCTTATCAGTTGGAGGACGAATTTATTGCCTCAGATTGTCTTGGGCAGAACCACCTACTTTATGATGACTTATAAAAGAGAGCAAGGCAGCTAGGTGGCAGAGTGGATAGAGTGCCAGGCTGGGAATTAGGAAGACTCATCTTCCTGAGTTCAAATCCATCCTCAGACAGTTCTTTGCTATGTGATCCTAGGCACTTAACCCTATTTCCCTCACTTTAATTATCTGTAAAATGATCTGGAAAAAGAAATGGCAAATCATTCCAATATCTTTGCCAAGAGAACTGCAAATCCTTGTTTTCTATTGTAGCTCTGGGGTCATATGTGTTATCTTCTCTTCTCCAAGTCTGAGGACTCTCCTTCTCTCTATAGATAGCTATATCTCATGGGTTGCTTTGAGTCATCTCTCTTTTTCCCATTTATTCCCTTTTCTGGATACATGGTAGAGATACAACTGAGATAGAACTTTGGTCCTTGTGCTTTGACCATTAGGTACCCTCCCTCCATTTATGCCAGCGATGCCACCTCCTTGCTCAAGCAACTGCTAAGGGGCAGTGTTGGAGTGGTAAGAGTTCCTGAACCCCAACATTCTTGGATTCTGCTGAATATTTCGATTCAGGACTAGATAATCGAGGGAAGAATAATGTGGCAATTTTACATGCTCTCAATTATATAAACTCAGGAAAAGGGAAACTGTGCAATCAAGTAGTGGATGCTTTTTGAGCCCTAGACTTCTGAAGAAAGAAGGGGAGCTTATGAATAATACCACTGTTAGAGTTACCTCTTCAGCAATCCATGAGATATCTGTAGAGAGAAGGAGAGTCTCTGAGCAGTGCCAGCTGCTTGGGGAAAGGAAGATGGCACATATGACTGCAGAGCTACAATAGAAACCAAGGATTAAAGCCAGATAGAGTAGGACTGGCAAAAAAAAAAATCTAGACTTTTGCTCCTGACATTACTGTGAATTTTCTGGACACTGTATCTCATATCCACAGTGTATTTCCTTTCTGAGGGAAATCTAAGCCCCAAAGTAGTCCCATGAGATTTAATATCTAATTAGTTATCTAGAGCAAAAATGATACTCACCAGAATGTCAAGCAATTGACCCTTTAGTAGTCTTTTTTGTTTCTATTCTGAGGGAAGCCCAAACCACAGGGTGGTGCTATGAATCCTGGGGCCAGTATAAGGCTTTGGGGGAAGATGAGTCTCACCACAGAAAAGAGAATTGTACCAACTCTTTGTAAGATATTAGGAAGCCTTTATGACTTTTCTTCATTTTCCTTGGAGTGGAATAAATTCTACTTTATACTTGCTATGTATTTTGTGTGTTTATAAGAGAGCTGGGGATCTCTTGACCTGTTCTATCTTGACCTTAATCTATCTCTATGAAAATCTAGAAAATGGTATATTTCATTTGTTCTCAGAGATTTCCTCAGGAAATTCTGGATAATTGCAAAACAGGCTCTATTTCATAAAAAAGTAAACTTAAGAGGCATCAAAGATTTGACCTAGTGTCTATAAGCCTGGACTTTAGAATATTGGACCATGCATTATACCTATACCTTAAGTATTATGTAAATGAGAACAGCTTGTTGGCACAGTAGAAAAAGTGTTATAACTAAAATCAAGAAGATGAGTTCAAATTTGGCCTCAGACATTCACTAGCAGCGTGGCCCTGGGCAGTCACTTAATCTTGTTTGCTTCAAATCCTCATCTGTGGAATGAGCTAGAGAAAGAAATGGAAAACCACTCCAATATCTTTGCCAAGAAAACTTTGAGTAGGGTCACAAAGAATCAGACATGACTGTACAGTAGAAATAACAATGTAAAAGGGGAGAGAGACATAGTAAGGAGACCATTTTTTAGATGGTTAACTAAAACTAAAAATGATTCTTATTTGAAATGCAAATCAAAACAACTCTGAGATATCATCTCACACTTGTCAGATTGACTAATGATAAAAGGGCAAAATGAAAAATGTTGAAGGGGATGTGGAAAAATAAGGACACTAATACATTGTTGGTGGAACTGGGAATTGATTCAACAATTTTGGAGAGAAATCTGGAATCATACTGAAAGAGTTATAGAACTGTGTATGTCTTTTGATCTGGTATTATCACTGTTAGGTTTATTTCCTAAGATGATCAAGGAAAAAGGAAAAGAAACTATACTTCTAAAATATTTCTAGCAGTTCATTTTTTTTTGTGGTGGCAAAGAACTGGAAACTGAAGGGATAGTTAGTGGTAGATATCTTTGTGTGTGTGTGTGTGTGTGTGTGTGTGTGTGTGTGTGTGTGTGTGTGTGTGATGAGTCCCTTGGAGTTGTACTGGATCCCTGTCTTGTTGATAATAGTTGTCATTTATAGATGATCATCATACATTATTGTTGTTGCTTTACTTTGCATCACTTCATATAAGTCTTTTTTTAATGGAATGCTATTGTACCAAAAGAAATAACAAACAAGATGAATTAAAAAAAACCTAGAAAGACACGTGATTCATGAAAAAAACCTAGAAATATTCATGACAAAGAAGGATATCTACCACTATAGAAAGAAAGACAGAAATCTGAATATAGATTGAAACACACCATTATTTATTTTTTCCTCCATAAATTTTTCACAAGTATAAGCAATACATGTCTTGTTTCACTACATGATAAATATGGAAATCTGTATTATTTATATATATATATATACATTATATATATATATATATAACATATCATATTACCTTCCTTCTTGGGATAGGGGAAGGACAAGAAGGAAAGGATTAAAATAAGAACAATATATATTTTTTTTCTGATAGCTAATGTGAGAATTTGTTTAACTAATCATATGTATTATATTATGTTAAATATAAAAAATGAAAGTAAATTATAACTAAAAAATAAACATTATGAGATGCCTCTGTGGTGAGAAGGTAACCTTAACTTTAATTAAAGGCTAAGCTAATCAAGAATTGCTCAGATAGTTTCTGCTAATCTAGGAAGGTCTCAATTATAAGTCAAATGATGGGCTATTTTGGGTCATCTGAGAGCCAGATTGAATAAAATTCATAGAGGCTTACTGCCAGGTTGATTAAAGAAAGGTTAATTTTTTGGTCCTAGCAACTTAAGAAAGCACTCTGTTAAAAGAAGAGTAAAGGAAGTGTGGACTCTGCTACTGGAAGGATGAATCTTACTGATGAAATTCTGCATCCATTCTTTTTTCTTTAATTCTTACCTTCCATCTTAGAATCAGTACTGTGTATTGATTCCAAGGCAAAAGAGTGGTTAGGACTAGGCAGTGGGGGTTAAATGACTTGTCCAAGGTCACACACCTAGGAAGTGTCTGGGGTGAAATTTGAACCCAGGATCTCCCATCTCTAGCCCTGACTCAATCCACTGAACTATCTCACAGCCCCTGACATCCATTTTTGAATAACATATTAATGAAGTAAATATTAAGCTTGTAATACACCCTCTTACTGGAAACACTGGCTTCATTTTTAATTGAAAGTAACACTGGACATGCTTCTCAATAAACATTCACTTAATGAAACCAGGAATTTAAGGAATTTGGGAATTAAGGTATGAATTTTTTCCCTACAAAATAGGTTGCAATTTGAAGGAATGATTCCATCTTGCATCTACACTTTTAACCTCATCAATGGATCTATCTGCAAGCTTTTTATTCCTGACCATAAATTTTATGGTTTATTTTCTGTTGACTAAATAAACCCTACAATATATCTATCCAAGCTAAACAAATATCATTTTGATGTCCTTCCAACACCAAAAGAGGAAATCAGTTTTGTAATTCGAACCAGCAACACAGATACGACCTACTAATATGTTAGTCATCATCCAATATTATTAGTTCATTACTAAATAACTGAGTATGCCAATAAACATTGGAATAGGACTACTGTTAAGTTCTTTTTATGCATTGCAATCCTTAGGCAGCATGGTATGGTAGAAAGAACAACTGGACTTGGATATGAGTCCCTGCTCTATCACTTATTAACTGTATGACCTTGGACAAGTCCTTTAAAACTCTGGATTTCAGTTTTCTCATCGGTAAAGTAAGAAGGTTGGAGGAGATGACCTGTAAGATCCCTTCCAGCTATAAAAGTTTATAATTCTGTAGGTTGCTGCAGATTCTAAGATAAAGGTGTGTGGGGGGGCAGACTAGAAATTTTAAGAGATGGGAAAAAAGAATACACAGAAAAGATAGAATTATTTTGGTGTGAAATTATAAGTACTGATATTTTGTGCTAATGTAAAATATACTGTGAAAATGTTATATTTCTACAATTATAGTGCATTCCATATCACTCAGTCAATTGACTGACTTTGCATATATGAACATACAGTTTCTATTAGTTGCTGTCTGCATTGAGTATTGTAAAGGATACAAAAAGGTATAAGGAAGAGTCCCTAGCTTATCTTCCAGGAGATTATGATGGTATGAGAAAAGTATCATTTTCTGGCATGACACTTAAAAAAAAATGTTTTTTTGGAAATTTTATTTAGTTAATTTAGAACATCATTCCTTGGTTATGAGTATCATATTCTATTCCTCCCTCCCCTCCCCCCACCCTTCCCATAGCTGACGCACAATTCCACTGGGTATCACATGTGTCCTTGATCAGAACCTATTTCCATGTTGTTGGTGTTTACACTAAGATGTTCATTCAGAGTCTACATCCCCAATCATGTCCCTTCAACTCATGTATCCAAGCAGTTGTTTTTCTTCTGTGTTTTTACTCCCACAATTCTTCCTCTGAATGCGGATAGTGTTCTTTCTCCTAGATCCCTCCAGATTATTCAGGAACCCTGCATTGCCACTAATGGAGAAGTCCATTACATTCGATTGTACCACAGTGTATCAGTCTTTGTGTATAATGTTCTCCTGGTTCTGCTCCTCTCGCTCTGCATCACTGACTGGAGGTTGTTCCAGTCTCCATGGAATTCCTCCACTTTATTATTCCTTTGAGCACAATAGTATTCCATCACCAACATATACCACAATTTGTTCAGCCATTCCCCAACTGAAGGGCATCCCCTCATTTTCCAATTTTTGGCCACCACAAAGAGCTCAGCTATGAGTATTCTTGTACAAGTCTTTTTCCTTATTATCTCTTTGGGGTACAAACCCAACAGTGCTATGGCTGGATCAAAGGGCAGACAGTCTTTTAGAACCCTTTGAGCATAGTTCCAAATTGCCCTCCAGAATGGTTGGATCAATTCACAACTCCACCAGCAATGAATTAATGTCCTGACTGTGCCACATCCCCTCCATCATTCATTACTTTCCTTTGCTGTCATGTTAGCCAATCTGCTAGGTGTGAGGTGATACATCAGAGTTGCTTTGATTTGCATCTCTCTGACTATCAGAGATTTAGAACACTTTTTCATGGGCTTATTAATACTTTTGATTTCTTTATCTGACAATTGTCTGGCATGACACTTAACTTTCAGGATTTTGAGTTTTAAGCAAAGTATTACCAGCTATTTGATCTGAAGTTATTTCCCTCACTAAATAAATAATTTTTAAAATTTCACTGTCATTGTTCAGTTGGTCCAGTTGTATCTAATTTTTTTGTGATGGCATTTGGGATTTTCTTAGCAGAGATACTGCAGTGGTTTGCCATTTCCTTCTCTAGCTCATTTTACAGATAAAAAATTTTAGGCAATTATGCAAAATGACAAGCAAGATGACTTCAGAAAAAGCTGGAAAGATCTGTGAGAACTGATGCAGAGTGAAATAAGCAGAACCAGTAAAATATTGTACACAGTAACAGCAATAATGGATGATGATCATCTGTGAAAACTTGGCTATTTTCAGCAAAGCAATGATCTGGGACAATCCAGAAAGACTTATGACAAGGAATGCTATCCACCCGCAGAAAAAGAACTGTTAGAGTCAGATGGATGTAGATCAAATTCTACTGTCTTTCATATCAGTGTATTTCTGGTCTTATTTTAGGGGTTTGGTTATGTGAGTGTGCTCTTACAACAATGACCAATATGGAAGGGTGTTTTGCATGATAATAAAAACCCCAGGCAAGCAGGGTTAAGTGTCCTGCCCAAAGCCACACAGCTAATGATTATCTGAGGTCAGATTTGAAAAAAATTCAGGAAAATGAGTCTTCCTTACTTCAGGTCCTGCTCTATCCACTTCATTACCTAGTTGCCCTTATTGAAAACATTACTCAGCTATTTGATCTGAAAGGTTTTCCCTCATTACATGCTTAATTTTGAAGGTTTTGTTGTTATCTTGTCATTTCCAGCTTTTTGAATCATTTGGGATTTTCTTGTTAAAGAAAGATCCTGGAGTGTTTGCCGGGTCTTTCTCCAGACCATTTTATAGATGAGAAAGCTGAGTCTGAGTTAAGTGGCTTGCCCAGGGTCACACAGTTAGCAAGTGTCTAGGGCTGTATTAGAATTTAAGAAAATGAGCCTTCAGACTCCAGCCCCAGCATTGTGTCGCCTAAGCTGTCCATAATTTTAAAGGGTTACCACCTTCTTAAAGGTGAATGTATTGTATCCAGAAGTCACTTTTAAAGAAAAATGAATCTTTAATTTTATTAGGGAAATCAATGGGAAAATAAAGTAGGTTTTACTTAAACAAATTTGTTAAGACTAAACTTTTCAGGAGGATAATTATTCCATTAAGCCATAGATTTTTTGTGGCTGAACATAAAGTTTTTTAAATGGCCTTTTCATTTTGCTCATTAAGAAGATAAATTATTCCCAAGTCATATTTTCTTCAAAGAATTATAACAAGTAACATACAAATAGGACTTTGTGCTATAGGGAAAGCACTAGCTTTGAAGTCAAGAGATTCCTATTTGAATCGCAATTCTGTTACTCACAAAGCTGGACAGGTCACCTAGTCACTGAGCCTCAGTTTCTTTATCTAAGAAATAGGTTGGCTAATACTTAACAGTATCTATGGCTCAGAGTAGATGGGAGTAAAATACTCTGTAAACCTGAAAATGCCCACCAATGGGAGCTCTTGTTATTATTACCGCTCCATTATTAAGCACCAAATGTCAAACTGAGGCTATGTGCTATTTCACGTCCATATCAGAGCCACTCACTTGTGGTTTTTCTGTTTTCTAAAGCATTGTCCTATTGAGCTTTAAAAGTGTAATCTTGACCTTTTAACACATGTTTACCTTCAAGATCTATTCACCACTGAAATCTGCTAGGATGCATCTCGAATTACAAAAGATCAGTGTTCTGCTCTTAGCCAAAGGTGAGCTTTCCTGCCGTGGAGGTAAGTAAGTGTATTCCTTTGGAAAACTTTGAGAAAACTTCCACTGCTTTCTGCCCAAGCTTGAAGAGGAAACGTGGCTCTGGAGAATGGGAAATAGCCTTCATTTGAAAAGTGGAGTCGCAAATGCCAGCAAGCCTGCAGCATAACTGAGCAGCTTAAGGAACTGGAATCATGCACTAAGTTTTCTGTGTGTCTTAGAATTCTGCCTCTTGCTATTGAGACTGACAATACCAGTTTATTTCCAGATGGCTGGCTGCTTTGTGATTTCGCCTGGAATCTCTTGAAGTAGATGTTTAGGATTTTTGCAGTTTCGAGGTGCTGAAGTGGAGCCCTTGAAGGGCCAGAGGTTTTCTGTTTTCCGAAGCGGGCTGAGCCCGGCCACAGACGCCTCTGGCCACGAGGAGTGGGTGCTCTGGGACTCCTGAAAAAGGCCACGTGGCTGGCTCCGTGGGCGAGGTCACTGACTGAGAGTTCAGCAGCTGGAAATTCTAAATTTGGCTCCATCGCTCACCTGCCCTGGGACCTTGGGCAAGTTACTTAATTCCAGCCATGAAAATAAACAAGCTTCTTTGCCCTGGGTCTAAAGGAAATCAGGCAGCGAGCATGAAATACACTGAACCCCGTCTGGTCCCCCCTTCCTAAACCTTTTTGTTTGGTTTTCCCAGGTTGGGGGGAGGGAGGAATTTGGCGTGGATTGCTTCAGGCAGGTGTTTGTGCTCTTTTCTTTTCATTACGGGATAAATGGAAGCTGGGAACGGAATGAGGAGGAACTGGGGAGCTTTGGGAGATGTGGTCAAGGGCTGAGGAAAAATGTTTGAGTGGAAAAACCAGGGGCCACCGTGGAGCCTGGAAAAGGAGGGCTGGACAGCTTGTTTACTCTCTGGGCATTTTGAATGAGTGCAAACTGTTCCAGAGTAGCTCCAGCCTTCCTTCCCTTTCATTATTGGCAATGGCCGACGTGAGTTGGCAGCCAGGAAAACTGGTCAACGTGATTGAAGATCAGGGAGAAAAACGTTTCTATTTTCCTCCATTCCCGAAATCCTGGATCTAAGTGATTTTTGAAAAATATTTTCAAAATGGATTTGTAACGTCGACTCACTCTCCCACAGCCAGTTAGTTCTTTGTCAATTATACCCAGCCCCTTCTCCCTGCTCACACAGCCCTGGTTACCTGAGTTTAGATCCTCCTTTCTTCATCAACCTCTTCCAATAGTGGATCAGATAACTGTAGGACTTACCAACTGTATGACCCTAAGCAGGTCACTTACTCTCTCAGCCTCAGTTTCCTTGTTTGTATGACAGAATTCATCTTAGAGAATTGTTGCAAGGATCACAGGAAGTATCAATGCACTATATAAAAACTGGCTGTTTGTTACTATTATTGTTATTGGTAATGTTACTGGTTTAACTATCAACTAATTGGTCTTTCCCCTACCAGCCATACCCATTCTCATTTCATCCTCCACATAGCTGGCAAAATTATTTTCCTAAGGCATAGATTTAACTGTGTCACTCCCCTGCTCAAAAGTCATCAGTGGCTCCCTGTTGCCTCATATAAATTACTGGTTCTTCAGTCCAGCACTGAAAGCTCTCCACAATTATGCTTCTATCTACCTTTACTTGCTTATTCTATGTTTCTGTTTTATGCTCTCCTCGGTGGACTTGCCTCTCTGCATTGGAAAAGATCTTTGCCTACCCTCCTTTCTGGAACATATTCCTTCCTCATCCTTGCCTCTCAGAATTCTTACCTTCTTTCAACTTTCAATTGGGTTTCTACTTCCTTTCCTGATCCTTCTTTGAAAAAAAAGAAGAAAAACTTCTATAGTTTGTGTTTTAGAATCAATTCTAAGCATCTGTTCCAAGGCAAAAGAGAGGTAAAGGTTAGGCCATTGGGGTTAAGTGACTTGACCAGAGTCATGTAGCTAGGAGGTGTCTGAGGTCAAATCTGAACCCAGGTCCTTTCATGTCCAAACCTCTCTCTCTATCCACCGAACCACTTATCTACCCTCTGATCCCTTGCAAAGTAACTGCTCTTTAACTCCTCAAATTGCATTGGATTATACCAGTTTGTGCTTTGTTATATGACCCTTCTCCATCCCCCCCAATAGAATGTAAATTTCTTGATGTCAGAAATTATTTTATTGGGTTTTTTTTTGTTTTGCACACCTAATAGATTCTTGCACACAGTAGGTGTTTAAACAAAGTTTGTTTAATTGAATTAACTTTGTCTTTCCTTATTTGTAAAATGAGGTTTCTATCAGTTTGTTGCACTTGATGTAAGAATAAACACATAAATGCATGCAATCTCAATTGACTGTGGCAATGCCATTAAGCCAACTAATAAGAAGAATTAAAATAAGTGGAGCAAGATATACAAATGATTTTGGGCATTTAAAAGCCAACTTGTCTTCTTTGGCAAGTATAATAATCGAGATTCTGCATGTTATTAGCTGAACTTCAAAATGAGTTTGAGATTTAGTCATAGTTTCGGGGACTGACAAATTAAAGCTCTGTCATCTTGGTTTGATGGTACTGGATGTTATGTTTGCCCCAGCTTTGCCAAGGAAAATATTGCACTAAAAGATGCATGTCACTTTCATTAAATGATTGAGTGCCATAAAATAAACAAAATAAAGAGACAAATTCAGATTTTTTCTCCAATTAGAAAGGCGGCACAAATATCAGCTAGGAGAAAACGTCAAAATCCAATTCATGGAGAAGTCTTCTGTACTTTTCTCCAACACAAATAACCTGACAGAGTAATCCCTTGTTTGTAAGGGAGAACCAATGTCATTCTAAGTCACTGTAGTTCCACACGTAATGTTAGTTGGTCTCTGGCCAAGTTCCATATGTATTCTAATTCTCTTACCGAATAGAGGTTGCACTTTTTCCTGGGTTTTTGATCTCATTCTTTCTTAAAATTTTTTTTTCTAGATTACATAGCAGTACAAATTTCAATAACTGTTTTCTGACATTTTGAGATTCTTTCCATCTCCTCCACTCCTCTCCCTCCCCAAGATGGCAGGTATTGTTGATATAGGTTGTAATTGATATTACTTCATTGCATGTATGTTACATGTAATTGATATTGATTATATATTAATATAGGTTGATATTATATTATCATATAATATGTATTTCCATATTTGTCATGCTGTAAAAGAAGACACCTGGGCCTTTGGTTTCTCCCAATCTGGACCTTCCCAGGGTGAGCAAATACCCTGTCAGTGAAAGTCAGACACAGACAGCCTGGTGATCCTTATTTTTATTTGTTTACTTATTTATTAATTAAAAAACCCTTACCTTCCATCTTGGAATCAATATTGTCTATTGGTTCCAAGGCAGAAGAGCAGTAAGCACTAGGCCATGGGGGTCTGACTCTTGATCCACTGAGGCACCCAGCTGCCCTCTCCCCCACCCATCCTTATTTTTAAATAAAGCCATAATGCCATCTCCCTGCATAGATGATAGAGAAGTTGCCTAGCTACTAGGAGCAATAGCTCACTGCCAAAAGCCTGCCTGTACAACAGGTGAGACAAATCAAAAGTTGTCCATGTTTTTCTAATAAGAAATATCTACTTTTGGTAGGAAAAAAAAACCCATGAATAGACTTACTGGTAAAGTGACCTAATGGTTAATTTGACCAACTGAAGTGAGAAATCCTGAAGTATTGTTTTACTCTATAATCATAACCAGATTATAGCTTGAGAAAGCTTCTAAGCACATAACTTTTAAACCATCTTAGAAGATTATTTACTATAAATAGCTGATAAAATTGGTTGTCTTTTAAATTTCTGCTTTAAATTCTATACTGTACTTTTATTCACCTGCCCTTTTTTGTTCCATTGAGTTCATGAAGTATCATAGCACACCTAATTTGCACCTAGCAATGTGCAAGAGCTAAGTTTTAGCAGCCTCAAATTGCATAAAGACTTTTGGGACACATTGTATTTGCTGCCTTGGGTCCTGCTTTAAGTCTTAGTGGTATGATATGCTGGCATGATGTGTATAATATATGTTATAATGTATATTTGTTTCAAATTATTCGAAGTGGATTTTATGTGAGCAAACTGATTTTATTTGAGTTCTTTGGCCCTATATAAATACCATTCATCCTGGTAAATGTCATATGATATATCAAGTAAATTATATACTTTAATTTGTGTTTTTTGTTGTTGTTCTATCCTTTCCAGTCACATCCCACTCCTTGTGACCCCACATGGGGCTTTCTTGGCAAAGATACTGGAGTGGTTTGCCATTTCCTTCTCTAGCTCATTTTATAGATGAGGAATGTAAGGCCAACAGGGTTAAGTGACTTGCCCAGGGTCACACAGCTAGTAATTGGTTATGACTAGATTTGAACTCAGGAAGATGTCTTCCTGACTCCAGTCCTGGCTCTATATCCACCGCCCTACCTAGCTGACCTGATTTCTTCATATATATATTTTAAACTTGTCAGAAGAATCTCTTTGGGAAATAAATATATTGATTAGTTTTCTGAAGAAGAATTCTATGAACTAATAGTGGAAAACATTTTATCTGTCACATCATTTAGTTTTTAGAAAGCCTTCTGGAGCAAACCAAAATAGTTATATGCAAAATAGAACTTGGGAGTTGGCACCCTAGGTCCTTCACAAATCCTACAATAACTTTAAACACATGCACACACACACACACACACACACACACACACACACACACTTTGAAGCCTCTGCTTTGAAGATTATATAAAAGTGTATTCATTATCTGACCATTCTCTTTCCAATATAAAATTCAATTGTTTTGTTATTTCTTTGTATTTTATTGTTGAAAATGTATTTCCATGGAGATCACTGTGTCTTCTAGAGTCAGAAGGCTTTTTTAAAAATAGTGATATAATTATAATTACTTATTAAATAGTTACGTATTTCTCAGGGAAAATATAAAAATACCTCGGTTTGCAATATATGTGACTCTTAGAAACTTTGTTTACTGCTATTCAGGTTTTGGGAGGGGAAGTTCTAAAATAAGTTCATTTTCAAATCCATGTATTTTTTTAAAAGATAAGAAATACAACTCTAGTTTTTCTGACTATAACAATATTTTAATGTTTTGCTTCAGTGAACTTGTGGTAGACATAGATTAAGGAGATACAATGAGGATAGAGATCTGGTACTGGGGTTAGAAATATATGGATCACAGGAAAACATTGTACACAGAGACTGAAACACTGTGGTACAATCAAATGTAATGGACTTCTCTACTAGCAACAATGTAATGACTCAGTACAATTCGGAGGGACTTATGAGAAAGAACACTATCCACATGCAGAGAAAGAACTGTGGGAGTAGAAACACAGAAGAAAAACAATTGCTTGATCACATGGATTGATGGGGATATGATCTGAAATGTAGACTCTAAACGATCAACATAGTGCAAATATTAATATGAAAATAGGTCTTGATCAATGACATACGTAAAAGCCAGTGGAATTACTCATTGGCTACAGAGGGTAGGCGGTAGGGGGTGGGGTGGGAGGAGAGGAGGGGAGTTAAAGAACATGAATCATGTAACCATGGGAAAATATTCTAAATTAGTTAATTAAATAAAATTTTTCAATTTAAAAAAAGACCATAAGGCCTTAAAGAAAAAAAGAGGGAAATACATGGGTTCAAATCTAACCTCTGAGAGATACTAGCTATGTGACTTTGGACAAGTCACTTAACCTCTAAGACTCTAAGTCAACTCACCAAGACCCTAAATTGCAAACAAATCATCCCTCTAAATTAGAGGAGAGGAAGTTCTCTACTGTGAGAAAATTCATAGATTTGAGCCTCCAAAATTGATTAAGAAGCATCTAAAAGTATAATGTAACTCCATTTTTTGATTCACGTTCTCTTAATTATTTTTAATTAAAGAGTTAACTTAGTTTAAAGTAGATAGTCTCAAATTCAGGTAGAGGGATAATAATCTTTGTAATATATTTACTTATATGATAGAGTTATAAGAAACATTAGATTGTTGTAAAAGTTCCAAGGAAGACTGGCATAATGGATAACATGCTAGAGTTGGAGCCAGGAAGACTCCAACTACTTGTATGAGCATGAGCCAGTTTCTTAGGGATCATGTCTGCCTCATAAGATTATTGTAAGCCTCAAATAATTATAAAGTACTTTATAGACTTTAAAATACTATATGTGTAGGTTATTGTTATTACTTAATTACTTAATATACACCATGTGTGTATTCAAAGAGAAAAATATTCACTCAAATTCAGATTTTTAAGAAATGTCACCTGAAATATGCAAAAAATAATAAAAAACACAAAATGAATTGTGTAGAGAATCAACAGTTCTACACTTCACTTTTAGAGTGTCAATATTCTCATAAAATATAGATATATTGATAGAAGAAAATCTCTCATTAAAAAATTGATTATGGGGGCAGCTAGGTTGCTTAATGGATTAAGATCTATGCTAGAAACAGGAGTTCCTGGGTTCAAATCTGACCTCAGACACTTCCTAGCTGTGTGACCCTGGGAAAGTCACTTAACTCCCATTGCCTAGCCCTTATCACTTGGAACCAATACAATATATAATATACTACCCAGCTGTAAATTTCTTGAAGGCAGAAACCATTTAATGTTTTGTCTTTGTATTTCCAGTGCCTAGCATAGTGGCTTGATTAATTTCTTCCCTTCTAACTATTCCTTTTCTACAGTCCCATCTGTCTTTCCATATCTATCCTCTTCTCTCTGAATTTCTGCCTTCCCCAAATTATGTTCTCCTCCCCACCTTCCCTTCAAATCACAGATTTCTTTCCTACTTTCATTTTCCTTTGTTCCCTTTGGATCTCATTCCTCACCTCCCTTTTCCTGATCTCTTATTTCTCTTCCTCTCTCTCCTCAATGTTCTCTTTTTAAGATGGATTCATGCTAAAGTAAAACCTACTAATTCACATCAACTGGATAAAACCAGTTTGAAGAGTATAAGTGAACCTCTTAAGGAGTTTTATCACTTTAAATAGAGGAAAGGGACAATCATAAAGGGAATGACAAGTATGACAATATGCCCCATGTCCCAGTCAAACTTAAGTTCTGAAAATAAAACAAGACATGAAGATTTGCTTTTACCTATTAATAATAAGGTTGTATGGGAAGAGATGGAAAGTCAAAGGAGTATGGGAAAGGGTCAGGCCATGAAACTGAGAGGAGGAAATAGATGATCTAAATAAACCTATTTTAGAAAAGGCGATCAGACTAATTTTGCCTCCATTTCTCTACTTCACCATTTTACTGGTAATTAAAGTTCATTTGAATGCTGAAAGCAGATCATTTTGCTACTTCAAGCTGGTCCACTACAACTTATAGCCCCTCCTACCTGGGTTTTCTTCAGATTTGTTCAAAAAGGGATCCAGAGGATCCTTAGTCCCATGCTCTGGGCTAGGCTAGGCTGGGCTAGGTCTGGAGATCCTCTCCTTAAGGAAGCTGGAGGCATTCCCAGTCCCAGCCCCAAGCCCTGCAGTACTTCTAGAACTGTGATCAGTAATATGTCACCTGTTCATGTACCTTGTTCTTTGAGCTAAGAATGGTTTTTACATTTTACAATACAATAAACCTTTGTTAAAAATGTGAAAACTCTTCTTATTTGTGAGCCTTTACAAAAGCAGACTAGGGGGAGGGATTTGATCTGCATCCACAGCAATAGTTTGTTCTAAGCCTGCTCTAAGCCCTAGAGATACTATCAACATTTAGGACAAATTTAGTTAAATTCAACAAGCTTTTATTAAAGGTGAAAAAAGTATGGCTAACACTTTACAGAAAGATAAGAATAGAAAGACAAAACTGAAAACATTCCCTGTCCTAAAGAATCTTACATTTTACTGAGGGAAAATATGTTCAAATATAAGTAAACACAAAAACTATATAAAGTAATATAAATAACAAAATGCAAACTAGACCTGATTGAATGCAACAGAATTTTGATCACCTACCCCAACCCATCACCATCACCATCTCAGAGGTAACAGAGGATAGAACATTAATTTGATCATTTTAGAATGGGAGAAGATCAACTAGAAACACTGATCTTGATTTCTCAGGTTATAAAATGATGAAATAATATTTTCTGGTTTTCTTGCCAAGTAAATTATAAATTGCATTTCAATTTCAAATTTGAACTTCACAATTCAAATAATTAGTATTTCTTTGTTAAGATAAAATAAATTGTATCATTTTTAATTCTTCAAATTTTAAAAAACTTACCAATTTTTAAAATAAAAAACTATCCATTTTTTAAAATTGGAATTAAAATACTTTGCCCTTGAGTCACTAATTTTTTTCAGATTACCAAAAATTTGCGAATATTTTCATGTCTTTCATAGCCAGGCACCAGAAATCCAGCTTATTATTGCTACATCCTGAGACACAATTGATGCTTAGACAATTCTTGAGCTGTTGAAAGGTGCACCTGTGTTGTTTGGCAGGTGAAATGTATCTTAAGTAAAGCATTTCTGCAAATCTCCTGCTTAGTTGGCTAAACTGGTTTGCACTTTTTAAAAGCCTCAAACTGAACAATTAATAAGGGGAAATCTTCTATTTTTCTTACAACTTAGGCAAAGAAGAAAGAAATAACTTGCGGTGCTAATCACAGTGGTGTAGTTCTCAAAGAGTGGCAGATGTAGTATATAGCAGGGCATTAAATCTTTTCAGCCCCATTTTATCAGAATACCAAATGCTACTTTCAGTAATGATAATAGAATCACCTTTGGGTGCTTATAACAGAACTAGATATTTGTTAAATAAAAAATACTCCTGGGGCAACA
Organism: Monodelphis domestica; assembly: GCF_027887165.1. Classification (NCBI taxonomy): domain Eukaryota; kingdom Metazoa; phylum Chordata; class Mammalia; order Didelphimorphia; family Didelphidae; genus Monodelphis; species Monodelphis domestica. Next base: position 160,440,101 of record NC_077234.1, read on the forward strand.
TGGAGGAAACAATGAAAAAGAGGGTATCATGTATATATTCACTTTCTTCTTTTTAAAAAAAAATAAACAACCCTTGCCTTTCTGACTTAGAATTGATACAAGTATTGGTTCCAAGGCAGAAGAGTGAGAAGGGCTAGACAACTGAGGTTAAATGACTTGTCCAGAGTCACACGGTGAGGAAGTGTTTGAGACCGCATTTGAACCCAGGAGGTCCCATCCCCAGGCTTGTCTCTCAGTAAACTAACCTGACCCATTTTCTTTTCAAATTGAAAATGAAAACTGATTTCTTAAGCATGTTTCTGTGGTCTTATGACTTTACTGGCATTTATTCTCCCTTTACCAGTAAAGATTATAATCCAGATTTCAGGAGTCTGAACAGCACAGAAAATAAGAAAACATTTTTCAGTGGAAAGATACTTTGTGGGTATCAGCTCTCAGTTCAGCTGCCAAGTTTATTATGGATCCTTGGATTATGGAATGATGGAATCTTGCAGTGGAGAATGACATTCGTGCTTTTCTTCTTTTTTTCTTTTAATAAATCTGCTTTTGTTCTGAGTCCATAGACACGTCCAACCCAAAATGCCTCTGTATATTTCATAGATATTCACCATCCCCAGTAAACGGACTTCTGAGAAGCATGCGTTACCCCATCTTTAGTTACACATGCCTGAACTGGTAGAGTAAGATTTGAGATTCTGAAATGTCTGCCTCCCCCACTGAATGTTCTTTCAAGAACTAGGAGCCAGGACTAGGTCCTAAAAGAAGGAGGAAGAAGGCTTTGGAAGGCCCAGCCCCATTGAAAGTAAAAAGACAAAGGAGAAAAGTCAAAGAAAAACGAAGCCAGCCCACAGGCATGACGACCCTAATCTGTTTATGCCAAAGAACAAATAGTGCTGTCAGCCAGTAGTTAATTTATGGAGTAAGAAGGACTATTTGGTGGTGAGTTTGGGGATTTTATAGCCATTGAAATCAGACATATGAACCTCCAGAAAGGGCTGGTTTGGGTTTTGTTTTGTTTTTTTCCAGAGAATATTTCTTGTACTTTTTTAACAATGGGAAAACTACATTTTGGTACTTTCTCTCTGCCTTGCTTTCTATATTTGGGATCCTATCAGGAAAATAAAGATGACTACATTGGAATGATTTGCTCAGATAATCTGGAGAGGATAATAAGTCTGCAAAGAGACATGAAAAACCAAAGCACAAAGGATAAGAGCCACCGCCTAAGTCAATGCTTTCTAGGTCGTGTTAAAGGAAAGTCAAGAGTCTGGTCCCTCCCATATATATTGTTGTGGCTCCATTTGGGTTACCCAGATGTGTACCATGTATATATTCACTTTCTTCTTCTTCTTCTTTTCCAAACTATTTCCCCTCTGGCTTAGAAGCAACACAAGCATCAGTTCCAAGTCAGAAGACTGGTGAGGACTAAGCAATTAGGGTCAAGTAAAATATGGATTATGATCTATACCAATAAAGGAAGCATGAATGCTAGGAAGGCCATAGGACTGCAGAAATATGGGTTTGTGGCCAAGATCTTGGAATGATTTGTCATGTCCTTCTCCAGCTCATTTTACAGGTAAGGAAACTGAGGCAAACAGGGTATGTGACTTGCCCAGGATTGCATGGTAGGAATGTCTAAGGCTTCATTTGAACTCAGATCTTCCTGACTCCACAACCAGCTCTCTCTCTCCACTGTGCCACCAAACTGCCCCTAGAAAAATTATTCTCTCATAAACATATACCATAAATACTGAGTGATAAATTTGGGATTAGGGAAACTTGCATTCATTCAAATCCTGCTATAACTCTTAGTAGCTACTACTTAAGGCTTTAAACTTAAAACTACCCTAATATTTTGGGGACACCTTGTATAAATGACAGTGATGAGATGATGATTATTGCTATGTACAAGCCATAAAGAGAATATTAAGCAAGTGCACACATTTGAAAGATCAAAGAATAAGACTGTATAAAACAAGTGAGTATTTTTAAAACTGGGGAAGTATAAAAAAGAAGTTTCCATTTTCCCTTAGAGCAGCATTGGCATTGGCAAAGATTGGCACAGGTGCAGAGCTGGCACTGCTGGAGCTTCTCCTTTCCCCCTCTTCCCAGAGCCCAAGGACAATTTTTGCATGCCCCTCCCCTCTGTCCAGCCACCCAAAGCAAGCACTTTCTCCCTCAACTCTCTCCTGTAACTGGGGCTCACAGAGAGCTTGAATTTGCCCTGTGGGAGCATTAGAAAACCCAAAGGCATGGTACAGAATGAATGAAGAGAGATGATCTGGAGTTAGAGGATGGAGGCTGGTAAATCAACTTAACATCTCTGGTCTTTAGTTTTCCAGTCTATAAAATGGAAGAGGCATTGGTCTTTTTCAGCTCAATGTCTATGATGATTTGGCAGGGACCTTCAGAACAGGCAGGTTATGTGTAGGATAAACTTTTTCTTTTTTTCTGTATAGTAAATGAAACAACAATTCTACCTACCTTAAAGATAGTGCTAGATAAGGGGCAGGGGTTGGTGATAAATAGAGAAGAGAGAATGTGCAAGAAGGGAAGGAATCCAGTGATCAAAGTACCTTTAAAATTAAACTATAACAAAGAATCATAGTATATCTATGAATTATAAGAAAAAATGTGGTTTGAATTCTTTAGAAAATAAGTGGGCTAGAGTTAAGCCAGGGCTTCTGAGAAATATAAAAACCAGCATAAGAAGGAAGCAGGAGAGTAAGGAAGGGGAAAAGAGATCCTAATGGGCAGAATATGCTTATTTCTGCTGGTTAAACTATCCCCAAGCTAACCCCTAAACACATTATCTATGGCTCTATAATTATATATGTATATGGAGCTGGTCAGGGAGACATTCAATTTGATCATTTTCTTCAGTCTCCCCCTCAACTGATGAGATCGAACTTTGATTCCCATTTTTCTTTCTTTTTTTAATCAAGAAATGCTTCCTCTGGTGAGAGGAAGGGAGAAGCAGGGAGATACCTGGGAATTTTGATGTAACCAACAAATTAATTTTTTTTAAAAGATGTTACCACTTGTTTGAGGCAGCTAGATGGTTCTTTAAATAGAGTGCCAGGAAGACATGAGTTCAAATTGAAACTCAGACATTTACTAGTTGTGTGATCTTGAGCAAGACAATTAGTCTCTGTCTACTAAAGAGGCAATTAGTTGGTTCAGTGGATAGAATCTTGGATTTGAAATCAGGAAATTGTTTTCAGTCTTGCCTGACTTTTTGTGACCCCATTAGCAAAGATACTGGAATGGTTTGCCATTTTCTTTTCTAGTTCATTTTACAAATGAGGAAACCGAGGCAAATAAGGTCCAATGACTTGCCTGATATCACAGAGCTAGGAAGTGTCTGAGGCTGGATTTAAACTCAGGTTTTCCTGACTCTAGGTTTAGCACTCTATCAGCTGTGCCATCTAGCTTCCCTGAGTCAGGATGACCTGAGTTCAAATATGTTCCCATATATTTCCTAGCTGCATGACCCTGGGCAAGTCCCTTAAACTCTGTTTGCCTTAATCTACTAGAGAAGGAAACAGCAAAACATTCCAGGTCTCTTCCAAGAAAACCCCAGAGATAATATGGCCTACAGGGTCATAATTGGACATGAATGAACATTACCAACTGTTGGTTGAGCTTGACATGTACCTTAATTTTAATTGCTAGAACTAAGACAAAGTAAATCCTTCTGATTGGTCCCTGTTGTCTGAGTTGACTTTTTGATGATTGGATGACGAGAGGCCAAGGAAAACTAGACTCCTTTTGGAAGAAATGTATCTCATTGTATTTTATAAGAGTGAGTTATGAAATAGTCTCACCCCTTAGACTTTCCTCTCTTTAATTCAGCTTTTAATACATTAGATTTCCAGATGAAATACAGATCAGGGTGAGGATAGAAGTTAGAAAGAAAGTTCTCTCCTCCATCCCCCACTTCAGGAGAGCAATGGTGACCCAAAACAGTAGTATCCTTGGACATGGTTTAAGACAGGTTTTTGAGCCTCTCTGTCCCAAATTGCCTCCTTAGCCCTTTCTCTTTCTTCTTTTTCTGAGCACAGTTGAGAGAATGAAATTCCCCAGATCTGATGTTACCACCTCATGGGCAGTCTCTAATTTGAGAATCCCTGAGTTCAAGTTAGCAACTGCTCACCCAGAAAGAGATGTCCTTATTAGACTGCTTTTCAGAGAAGAAGAGTGACTGTAGAACTACTTTGTAATGGCAGAGCTCAACCATGAGGAGCCAAGAGACTCAGGGAACAAAAGGATGCTCCCTAAGTTCTTTCAGCAAGGCATTTGGACATATATCTCTCATCAGGGATAAAGGACCTCAGTCAAGCTCCACAAAGGAGACCCTTCAGACAAAAGTCCATGTCCTGTAATCTCACTGGATTAAGAGACTCAAGAAATTGATCAAAGTTTCCCTTGACCAACCGCCATGTTATCTTTTTGTTGTTATTATTACAACAGAGTTCCAAATATCTCCCTCCCTCTCTCCCCGCTCTGCACTAGAGGAGGCATCATTATCTGTCTGTATGTAATCACATGCATTCACATGTATATACATAACTATACATGGAATTTATATAACACGTGTATGTACACATACATGTAGATATAGACACATACCCTGTGTGTTTGTGCTGATCTTCACATATCATATACATGTGTGTTGAGGCAGGTCATAAAGGACTATCATATGAATGAGGCAACAGACTTCTTAATAACATGTATGAATTGCTGCAGCATTGTGATATCCCAGATAGAGTTTTGGCCTTGGAGTCAGTAAGGATCTCCCCAGGTTCAAGTCTTACTCTTGATATGTGCTACGTGTAGCACTATGTACAAGTCACTTCACTTCCCAGACATTTTTATAGCTCCTCTCATGGACTGATTGTATGACAATGGGTTTAGTTATTTAACCTTTCAGTGCTTTTTAGGAAGTTGTCCAAGACTATAGTTAAGGAGAAGTTGCTGCTTTGCATCAATTCAAGGAGTTTCCATTCTGGGTGTTCCAAACACTGAGGAAAGCAGAGGTGTGGACAGCAACAATGAAAAGAAATACTTAATAAATCCTGCCACAATATAGCATGCTAGTAGAGACCAATACTAAGTCATAGCCGATTCTCAGTCTCTAGTTTTTCCCTTGGCGACACTGTGGAGGGAGTCTTGAGGGTTTTAGCTGCTCCCCTCTGAAACCTTTCCTTTTGCATTTCCAGGTGGCCCCAACCCCACCAGTTCCCTCCTCCCACTCTCCCAGTTCTATACCAGACGTACTCATGCCAGTTCTCTCCCTTCCTCCTCCTCCTCCTCCTTCTCTTCAAAATCTGCTTTTAGGAAAACACATTTGAAACTCAAACTCTTTGACAAATGACAGAGAGCTTAAACTCCTGAATGGCCTAGCAATGTTTACATTTTAACAGGGATCAGGACCTTCAAGTAGAGGGATAAAGCCCTAATGGTGACATTTTACACAGCAGAAAGCTAAATTTGTTCTGGTTCCCCAGTGTTCACTTTTGTTATTTTACTGCTGTTTCAGAGGTTTATAACTCATTATTCACTGCCACATTTGCCACTAACTTTACTGTATATGTGACCCTAGGCTTGTCACTTTACCTTTATGAATTCCATTTTTCCTCAGTTGAAGAATGAGTAATTTAAACAAAATCTGATTCAATCCAACAAATGTTGTGAAATTGTCTTGTGTGCTAGGTAAATATTTCTCCTTGAAAGAAAAGCTCTTTTAAAAAACACAAATATCCTCATGTGATTCTTGATAAATGGCTGCAAGTCACTGAAGAACTCAGTCTACTCATGTTTAAAGTTACCAGTCATCCAAAGAATGAAAGTTGCATTCTTCTGTGCTCAGTAGGAATAGGTTGCAACTGATTGCCATTGGTGAGCTGTGTAGGAGAGTTGGTATAGTTTTGTCAGAGAGCTGCCATCACTGAGAAATAATGTTGATTGGTCATATAGTGTGAGCAAAGGATAACTGATGAAGATCTCTTGAGTTCTTTCGGTAGCTGTACGATGTTGAGGGATATGGAGAAAGTCATCAAATCATTTGGTGAACTTTTAGGAACATTTACACTGACTAGGAAAAGGGTGGGACAGGAGGAGAATGGGTAGAAGATAGATTGCAATCAACATAGCTGGAAGGAATTCCTACATTGATGAGATTATGGAATCATTGAAGTATCAAAGAAATAAAAAAAATTTAAAAATCATGCTCAGCAGCTAGTATCCTTATTTAACACATTAGAATCATAGATTCCTGTGACAGTTCCCTTTTCAGAATAAAAATTTTAATCATAGAATTATAAAAGAAGCACATTTTATTGAAATATAATTATTAAAATATTTCTTCAAAATTAGGTCCATGGATCCCAGGTTAAGGGATCCCAGGGATTCTGAGATCTCCTTTGTTTAACCATTCCTTCCATCAGTAAAGATCCCAACTCATTCAGGCCTTAAGTGTGTGTGTGTGGGGGGGGGGGGGTATATGTGTGATTCTCACTCATCCTGTTGCGATTTTCACCCATAGTCCTTCATGCATCTTCCAAAATCTTCCATCAAAATGCATCTTCCATCAAAAATGATGGAAGCTTTCCTTTAGGATTTTTACATTCCATGAGTAGTAATGCAGTGCTTTCTGTCCATTTATTATCCTTCTCTCATGCCACAAAACTGTCCCATCTCTTTTTCAGATCATAAATCTCCAGGATGATATGCTTTATACCACTTCTTAGGCATAGGCTATCACCTATAACTTGCTTGTGCCCACCATGTTTCTCTCCATTGCCCTTTGTGTGAACTACAACCATGATACCTCAGAGACTGATATTTTGAGATTTATGTGTATTGTACGGATAGAGGAATAAGGAGATATATTGATTGGGAAGGACCTAGATGGATTGGTGATGAAAAAAAACCACCTAAGACCTTCCCGGGCCAGCAAAGCACCAACCACTTGAGACTATAGGAAATCAAGTTTATTTTACTGATTGAGGTTAGGGAAATGGTAGGTAAGGGCCTAACTCTACAGGACTCTATGTCCTCCCCCTTTCTATGCTCCTCTCACAAGAGAGCTCTTCTGATCTTCTTTAAACCCTTCTTAGTCACTTCCTGCTCTTTCTAACCCCCAACCCCCCAATCTGCCTACATTGCTAAACTAAACATCCCGGATTGTCTCTAAAAGGCTGAGGAGACTGGACTCACAAGGGGACTGAGACCTTCCCCAAGTCTGGGGTTGGCTTCTTAGGTAAAACCCAAAGTCCCAGATGTAAAACCCTTTGGTTTCCCTCAGCTAAACTGCCATAGCCAGATCTTTACAGCCAAATTGTCCATAGCACTTCAGGAAAACCTCCCAGGTATCTTCCAAGCCCAAACCATCCTGGTTTCTCCACGAAACTAGTCAGGTTACAGGAATTTGATGGAACAGGTTTTTCCTTAGTTCATTCCCCAAACCCCACTCTGCAGAGCTTCTTCCCCTTCTAGAATCTTTTCCCAGGGTTTATGGCTAAAGTCTCCTCTTTCCCTTTTAGAGATGACCTTTGCATTTTCCCCTATCTTATTCCTCTAGCCTTACAGTATCATTGGGAGAACAATATTGAAAAGATGAGCCTTTGTGTCAGGGAATAGGTTAGGATCATTAAAAGCACCACAGAATTTCCAAAATGCAATCCAAGTCACTCTTTTTCCTTCTTAATGTTGAGCCTGACTTGCTGTCCATCTGCAGTATCTGGTTTACAGTGTCAAAAGTTGCAGAGAGGTCAAGGAGGTTGAGAAATAACCATTGATTTAACAGTAAAGAGACCATGGGTAATATTGGAGCAGACAGTTTCATTTGGGTATTGAGTTTGAAAGCCATATTGGATGGGGTTAAATGAGTGAATGGAGATGAAATGAAGACCAAGAATAGATCTTTCTTTCCAGAAATTTGACAATGAAAGAGAGGAAAGATGGATGGCAATATTTTAGGGGTGATGATAATCAAAAAAGAAAAAATAAGCAAAGGTTTTTTTTCCCAAGGGTAGGGGAGAATTGAATGGCGTGGTAGGTGGTTGAATGGATGCTCTATTTCTAGTATTCTATAACAAGTCTTATCCATTCCTTACTCTCTCAACTCAAATAGAGACACATTCTTAATCAACCTTATTTTTTTTAATATTTATCCAGTCTGAGAAGTAACAGTTTAGTGAATTTCTATTTCTCTATAAGGATTTTTTCATTGAAAAAAGGGAATACAATTTTTTTGAGAATGATACTGATACTTATTATGTACTTTATGTCTAATAATGTATATGTTAATGCATAAAATTTTTAAGCTACATGTTTCATAGTTGGTTATTTCACCTTTACTCCCCAAAAATTATTTCTAAAAACTATACAAGGGATAATTAGGTAGCTTAGTATATAGAATGCCAGGCTTGGAGTTGGGAGGACAGGTTCAAATCTGGCCTCACATACTTCCTAGTTATGTGACCCTGGACGAATCACTTAACCCCAATTTGCTTAGGCTTTGCCCTTCTGTCTTAAGGTTGTTACCAGAACAGAAAGTAAGGCTTTAAAAGTAAAATAAAATTAAAACTATGCAACATGCCAATTTTGATGTAACTAACTACACAAGGATTATTAACTTGTAGGGGTTTTAAAAATATTTGATAGCTACATTCCAATATAACTGGTTTCCTTTGTAATCCTATGCATTTTATTTTATGCACTTAAAAACATTATTTTGTGAAGGAATCCATATACTTCACCAGACTACCAAAGGAGTCTATGATGCAAAAGAGTTGAAGAACATCTGATCTGTAGTATCAGAATGTCCTTGTACCTTGAGGACTAGCAGTGAATTTTCAATCATATAAAGTCCATTCCTGCCTCCAAGGAGAAGAACCATTTTCTTTTTTTTTTAACATAATTTTCTTTTAAAAATATTTTTCCATGGTTACATGATTCATGGTCTCTCTCTCCCCTCTTCCTTCCCCCTCTCCTGTAGCTGACAAACAATTCCACTGGGTTATATGTGTATTATTACTCAAAACCTATTTCCATATTATTCATTTTTGTAATAGAGTCATCTTTTAAAATCCAAACCCCCAATTCTATATCCTTATAAACAAGTGATAAAGCATATGTTTTCTTCTGCAGTTCTTTCTCTTGATGTGGATAGCATTCTTTCTTATAAGTCCCTCAGGGATATCCTGGATCATTGCATTGCTGTTAGTAGCAAAGTCTATTACATTTGATCATCTCACAATATTTCAGTTACTGCGTATAATGTTCTCCTGGTTCTGCTCATTTCACTCTGCAACAGTTCATGTGGGTCCTTCCAGTTCTTATGGAAATGAAGCGATTCACCACTCTGAGAAGAGCCATTTTCACAAGAGAAGGATATTACATATAAATCATGTGATGTAATGGAAGGTAGGTTAGACTTGGAGACAGGAGAAATGTTCATTTTAAATCCTGGATTTTGATGTAGTTAGGAAACCTTTATGTTTAAATCCTGGCTCCATTTACTGGTGTTGTGATCCTAGGCATAAGTCACTTAATCCCTTTTGCCTCAGTTTCCTCACCTCTAAAAAGTAATTTAATACCTTTATTTATTTTACTTCACAGGGTTGTTGTGAGGAAAGCATATCTTTGTTAATCTCAAAGCACTTTACAAATGTGAGGTGTAGTTTTATTGACTACAGAGAATGGCCAGCTCAGAACCAGAAACCAATTAGACAAAGTGCAGCTTAGTAAATGTTGTACGTGACTGATGAATTTGGGGTATGTGTTTCCTCTGACTTTTTTTCTCACTTCTCAACTGTTGGTTTTTTTTTGAAACAGGAATTCCTCTGCTAAGGATTCTTTATTTTCTCTTTCTTGGTTACTGAGGAAAATTTAAACTTCTTTCCCCGCTATTTAGAATCTTTTCCAATCTGTTCAATCTCTCTTTCTTCATCTATTCCCACTAAATGCTCTGCAGTCCAGACAAGCTGAATTTTCCTCTGTGCTTTTTTCTGTCTCTGGGCTTCTGTTCACACTAATCCCTACTCCTAAAATGCTGTTCCTTCTTTGTTAATCCTTTCACACTTTATTAATCTATTCATCCTTTAAAGCCCAAATCAAATGTCATCTCCTCCATTAGCTGATCTAACCAGTTTGTTACAGTCTAGGTGGTGCTGTGGCTAGAGTATTTGGCCAAGAGTCTGAAAGACATTTTCCTGAGTTCCAATCCAACCTCACACACTTATTGGCTGTGAGATTCTGAGTAGGTTACTTAACCTTGTTTGTCTCAATTTCTTCATCTGTAAAATGAAGTGGTGAAGGAAATGGCAAGCCACTCCATTGTCTGCCAAGAAAACCCCAAATGGGGTCAATAATAGCATCTTTTGTGCCTCTTTAATAAATGTATCGAATATCATTTTTGTATTACAATTATCTTATATGTGTCCTATTCTTCTACTGTCAGATTGTAAAATTCATGAGAACAAGGTTCTTGTCTTGTCTCCCCAAATGATAGCACAGTCCACAGAGTAGACCTTATTAAATGGTCAATGAATTGAATTATTCCACATTGCGCCACCAAGCAGAAATAGAAGTGCTGGATAAAAGTTACAGAGTCAGATGTGGATTCAGGATAAGGATGGCAATGCTGACAATGATAGCATCCACCGTTGCAATAATCTGCTTTTCCAGGTTCTCTATCTCTGGAAATGTTCAAACAAAAGTTAGATATTCTAGAAAGGATTTCTTCATTGGGTAGGAAGGAGATTCAATTAAATGACCTCTAAGGTTTCTTCTCACCATAAAATTCTATGTTTTTACTATCTTCCCTCCTTTCTTCAGCAGTGGGCATTACTACCTCTGCACTCTGCTCTCCTGATCAAAAATTGACAAAAGAGAATGCAAACAATCAAACAAACAAACCCAAGTTTCATTGCATGCACATTGGGAAGCAATCACTTTGACAGATTTAATTTAGAAGACTCATTTCTGACCTACTATGATTATCAAGGGAAAGAAAAACTTGAAATCCAAAAGAATTGGAAAGACTTTGAAGGGATCAATTAAATAAACAAAACAGAGCTTATATCTTTATACTCAGGAACATACAGATTTGCTCCCACATATTGGCCTCTGTTGTCTGAAACCTTTGTGGTCACCTTGACTCATTAAAGATACCAGCATGAAATTGGTTTGTTTTTAGACTATTGAAGATAAATGATGAAACAATATAGACATTATGCAAACATGAAAGCTGCTCCACTTTTGATATCCTGTAAGGAATTTCAAAGAAAAGAATCATATACTCGTGACATATTAGAGATATAAGGAACCTCAAGAATCATCTATTCCAACTTCCTCAGTTTCTGGTGAGAACATGGGGGCCCAGAGAATTAAGAAGATTGTTCAGCTAGTTAATCAGCCAGTCACAGATTTGTTACCTAGAAACTTGGTCTCTTAGACAGGGTTCTTGCTGTGTAATTGAGAAAGACTTCCTAGAAGAGGCAGGACTTTAGTTAGTCTTGAAAAAATGAGTAGGATTTAGACAGAAGAGAAAAAGGGAAGAGTCTTCTAGGTAAGTGAAATATGATAAAAGACATAGACATGGGAAATGAGCATGATCTGGTTCAATGAGTCCTGATGAGAGCAAACGGAATGTGGTGAGGAGTAATAGGAAATAAGGTGTGATAGGTGGGTGAAGAGGAGATTACAGAGGGCCTTCAAAGATAGACAGAAGAATTTAGACTTGATGTGCTAAGAAATCAGGAGCTATTCAAGGTTGCTGGGATTTGTTTTTGTTTTTTCAGCAGAACAGGAGCAAAATGGTATTTAATACCTAGCTAGCATTTACACAGTGCCCTCTGATTTGCAAAGCACTTTTCTTGTTAGTCATTTAAGGAAGAAGCAGCTAAGTGATATGTAAATCTGACTGCAGATACTGACAGTAAGTCATTTAAATGCCTTCTGACTCAGTTTCCTCATCTGTAAAATGAGGATAACAATAGCACCCACCTCCCAGGGTTGTTGTGGGGTTAAAAGAAAATCATATTTGTAAAATACTTTAGAAGGCTTAAAGTACTTTGAAATCCTACTTAGCTATTATTAAGGATGATTAAACTAACAGTTGTTTCCAGGACTGACTTGAGGAAGATTGGAAAGATGTTACTAAAGTTATGCAGGTGTGAATGCCTGGGGCACAGAGCTGGCAGAAAGAAGAGAAAGGAAAAGAAAAATAAGAGATATTTCAAAGGAAGAAACTGCAGGACATGGTGAGGGAATGTTCAAGGGAAGAAGAAAAAAGGAAGTAATCTATTAAAGACAGCTCCAAGGTTTCAGTCCTGCAAAACTAAGATACTCCACTGTGGTCCCATTTCTTAGACATGTATCTTGTCACCAGGGAAATATCTTTGTTCAAAGAAGACAGTGTGAATGGTGAAGTATGATTCCTTCACCACTACTAGAAAAGATCAGACAGTAGCCTCATAGTCCTAAATGAAAAACAGTGCTATAACTAGAATTTTTAAGCTCGTAATTCTGATTAAATCAGGTCTTTGGTTCTGTCCTCCTCTATTCATGGATTTGGATGAGAAAATTTCAGTTCAACAAGTATTTATTGTGTCTTCTATGCATATACAAGGCACTGTGCTAAGTTCCAGGATACAAAGACAAATATGAAACAAGCCTTCAAGAATCTCATAGTCTACTTGGAGGGACCACATAGTCCACATTATACAAGTAAGCATAAACAAAGAAAAGATGCAATAATTTCAAAACCTAGAGTTTCAATCCCTGGGGAAGGGGAGATCTGGAAGGATACTGGATGGAGGCAAGAAGATAAAGGAAGTATATTCCAACCAGAGACTATTCCTTGGACACAGACAGAGGGAGAAAGAGAAATGTTGTGTGTTTGTGTATGTTAGCAAGCCAGATTCACTAGAACTGAGAATGTAAAAAGAATACACACACACACACACACACACACACACACACACACACACACACACACTACAGAGGCACCATGCTGCTTCCAAGGACAGAGTCTGATCAGTGCACCCTCCTTGACAGTCCCACCAAGGCTTTAACAGGATCAGCTTCTCAGGCTTACCATGAAAATTCAATAATGAAATCATCATGGACAGTTTTATGTGGCCATATTACTTTAAGCTTACCTATCCTAGCAGAGTGGTAGGCCAGGTGCCAAAGTAGATACAGTGCCAGCTTTCATATTTGACCTCAGACACTTACTATATGTGTGACCCATGGCAAGTCTTAACTTAACCTTGTTTACCTCAGTTTCCTCCTCTGTAAAATGAGCTGGAGAAGGAAATGAAAAATCATTCTGGTATCTATGTCAAAAGCAAAACAAAACCCAACCCAAATAGGGTCCTGATGAGTCCAGGGGGAATAAAACAACTAAACAAGGACAAAATCCTCTGGGAGTACATAGTACACAAAAGGCTTTCTCCTTTCAGATTTAATAAGGTGCTTTGGAAACCAATCTATTTGCCATGGGTAGGGCAAGGCATAAAGAGAATCCTCTATCAAATGTGCCACATCCGGCTGCCTGTCTTCCCCTTCTATAATACCTCGGAACAAGAGCATTTCTTGAAACCACAGGTCCTTGGATATTCAGGCTTCAGTTGTTTTTAGTATCTGAAGGCCACAGGGCTCTATAAGGGGCTCCTTGGGTTGGCAGGTTAGACCAGCAGATGTACTGCTAGAAAAAGGTTACTGAGAGAGGTGAATGAAGGACTGTTCTTATTGACGTGGGCACTTGGCCCGATTTTTGAGGAGGGAGGAGAACATAGCAGAGTGTCCTCCAGCTAAGAGGGAAGAGGACCTGATACAGATTCAGGCTGTCGATGATACGGACCAAGAACGCTTGGAGAATCATCTCACTCCCTTACAGATCACTCTCTGTGTTTAACAAACCAGCTGCCTAGCCCATTTCTTACACCTTTATATCGCTCGTTTCTTCCAAGGAAACGCCACAAAGCTAACGGGCAATCCCCTGAATCTCAAGCGTCAAAGAGTGGTGGGAGTGAATTTTGGAGCGCAGCAGGACAATGGAGTTTCTCACTTTCCTTCCCCATCTCTTCTTCCTCCTTCTCATTTAGAAATTCAAATCTAAAGGGCCAAGCTTCTTAGTGGCAGAGGGAAAGAAGAGGAGGAGAGAGGACGGGAAGGGATGGGAACAAGGGGCGGTGAAAAACGGGATCGAGTTGGGGGTGGAGGGTAAGCTAGAGACGGGACAGGATGCTGCGAAACAAACTCTAAGGGGCTCCCTCCACTGAGCTGGTAGCCTCGTCCCTGGAGTCAGCTCACTACAGAGCGCTCAAGTTTCGGGGCTTTCTCTTAGACCCTCTTTATTCGCGCGCGCCCTGGGGCTGCTGGAGGAGGGGACCCTGGAAGGAGGCGGAGTCGAGGTGGTGGTGGTGTAGGTGTGGGGAGCAATAGAAGGAAGAGGTCCTAGGTAGGGGAGTGGATGCGGGAAGCGCTCCAGCAGCCAGCGGCATGGCGAGTACAGCCTCGGAGATCATCGCCTTCATGGTAGCTATCTCGGGTTGGGTCCTGGTCTCCTCCACTCTACCCACCGACTACTGGAAGGTGTCCACCATCGATGGCACGGTCATCACCACCGCCACCTATTGGGCCAACCTGTGGAAGACCTGTGTTACCGACTCCACGGGCGTTTCTAACTGCAAGGACTTCCCCTCCATGCTGGCTCTGGACGGTCTGCATCTATTCCTCTTTCCTCATGCCCTCTCCCCTAGCCCCTTCTTTCTCACGTTCCTTTCTCATGCCCTCTCTTTCTCTCCTTCATCCCACTAGGTGAGAGCGGTCCATCTATTTAGCAGGGCAAGCAGGAGAGGAGGTGCGCGTGGCTAAAAGCGGCGCGGGGGCTCAGGGGGCATACACCTAACTGGGGGCGGAGACCGATGGGCTGCCCTCTCCCGTACCTAGTACTTTTAGCGCCTTGCCAGTTGGATAGGTTTTGGGAGACAAGAATGTGGGAACTGCACTGGGGATAGGGCAGGAGGTGAGGGACACTCAGAGGAGAGCTTTGAGTTTGGTTCGTGGTTGTTTGTTTGTTTGTTTTTTCACTCTTTTTAGAATCTGCGCAATGGATTGTTCTACAACATAGGTTCTTAACTTGGGGTCCGTGGATAGAATTCTGGGAATCCATGCACTTGAATGAGGGGAAAATACTGAGACCTTCATTTTCATGAACCTTTAGCCGAAATTTAGCATTTCCTTCAGCTATTTTAAAACGTTATGCTAAAGGATCCATAGACTTCTCCCCACTGTCGGAGGGATCCACGACACAAAAATGGTGAAGAACCTCTGATCTCTGGAAGGTGGGCAAGTAGATTGAGAGTGTCCCCAGTTTAGCTGCCAGGTGTGTGGCCTCCAAGTGTGAGCCAGCCAGGACGAGGGGAAGCAGCAGGTGTACAGCTTGGGCCGCCCCTACTAGCTCAGGCACTGCTCTCCGGAATGCTGCTGCCACCAGGGACTGAGGTGACCGGTCTCTTGTTCTGTTTCAGTATTCAGCTAGGGCGTCGTGCTCACAGTAGAAAGAGGGCGTTTGGGAGAAGGAATCTGCAAACTTGGGGTGGTTCTTATTGCTGCACTCCTACGCTAAGGGTACTCACTCACTCATGTTATAGACGGGCGCTCCACCAATAAAATCTTAGTTTGTTCTTGTACAGTTAGTAACTATAGGTTCGCCAGCCTTTAAAACTCAGTGTTTGGTTTCTTTTTTTGCGGAGGGATCATGGCATAGAGGGGTGAAAGTGTAGACAGCTACCGAAAAGCCTAAATTCAAATCCCATCTCAGACAATTAGTTCGTGATCCGGAACTAACCGTTTCTCTTCTAAGTGCCTTAAACAGCTACCGCCATAGGACTTATTGGCTGGGACGTACCGGGTTACAACCTGCATTGCAAGTCCCTCACTACTGCTGGAGTCGTAGCTCATTCCTTGTCCACTTATTTCTGAAATGGGGGAATTGATCAAAAGCAAAACTCATTTGTCCTTGGACTTCGGTCAGATCTTGAAAAATTATCCATTAGAGAGATATAAAAAAAGAGGTGTTCTTCTTTAGAACCATAAAATCACTCAGCTGGATTTAAAGAAAACTTCCTTTAGTTTTAAGAAAATAAATCAACCGATCTTTCCGATCCAAGTCATCAAGTGCTTAGTTATTGTTCTAGTGCTCCTGAAAGCTCAGTGGCTGCGCAAAGAAGTTTGGCATAGAAAGAATACTTCCTCTCCCCTCTTCCCCCGCCCAGCTCTTACTTCTGTTAGTGTGTTCGCTTTTCCTTGACGGGATAATCTTTCGTACGTGTGCATTTTCTTATTTGAGATATACTACTTTCTTGGGTTTTCCTAACAAACATAGTTATAAATAAGACTAGATTTCCCCCCTTGTTTAGAGCAGCTCATAAAGTCTGCTACAGTTAGATAGTCGCAGATAATGCCAGCTTTGTTTAACCTTGAAGAGAACAATACACTTTTGAAGCAGAAATTGGGACTCTCATCTGGAGAGAAAAGAGTAAGAGCTAGGTAGCCACAATGACCCAAGAGCAACTTTTTACACTAGTTTTAGCTTTAAGATGTTTTCTTTGTCTCTCGTTGCATTATTGAAAGGTTTTATTTACATAGCTGGGTAAATAGTAGAGACAAGATTTTGATGCTGCTAAGGTTGCACTTGTCTCAGCGTCTATAATTGAAAAGCAAGCTCTTGCTCAATGTGGTATTTGATGAGGATACAGTGCAAAGGAAATGTAGGCATTATTCTGAAAGAGACAAGGATCTGAGTGGTGCCTTCAAATATGAATGATCTGGGTCATATTTACTTCCTAGAACTGCTGTTGAATTGTCTCTGTTATCCAAAACGCAAATCCAGGCAGATGAGATGAATAGATAGGCTCTTGTTTCTGTGGTTTACCACTCAGGAATATGGGATTTACAGTAACTGTCCAGAGAGTATTCTTCTGTTTTAATTGTATTGGGAGGTGAGTTAGCGTGCCAGCTATGTGAGTTTCCTTTTAAGGGGGTGAGGGGACAGGAAAATAATAGCCTCCAGAGTGTTATTGATAGGATGCTGAAATGTTCACCTTCTCAGTGCCGGAGAGCAAAGGGATGGGAGAGCAAAGGGATGGGTGCGTGGATGACTAATCACATTTAAGTGATTGTGTTGAATGGTGGAATGAAGAGAAGGGGCTATTACATTTACACTTGGACCCCTTTCCCTTTCTATCCTTAAGTCACTGAAAAAATGAAAAATTGAAGGGAAGTGGGAAGAAAGAAAGGCTTAAAGCTAAAAACCTTCAATCCAACGAACATTTTATAAAGTGACTTATAGTCATAAGACTATAAGCATCACAGTGAGTCAATAGATCTTCTGCCTATGTAGGGGTGTGTGTGTGTGTGTGTGTGTGTAAGGAGTGACAATTTGGAGTCAATTCCCAACTCCCACACATCTTAGAAGAAGTGCTCCTGTGCAAGTCACTTAACTTATTGTTACCCCAGGTAATTTTTCCAGTCAACAAGTTCCAGAACCTTTGTTGATCTACATTAGTATAAGAAATTCACTGGGAGCTCTCTATACTTATTAAATACAAGTGCACATGTACACATACATACACACACAAATGTGCTAAACACTTACAGGTACCAGAATAAGCAAAAACAAAACCAGTCCCTGTTCTCAAAGAGCTTATATTCTATTGGGAATGGGAGGGCTATAACCTATCAATGGAGAGAAAAACAAAATAAAGAAAGCAGAGATCACACTGAGAGCAACAAGGAAGGCTTCACTGAGAAAATGGTGCCTGAGTAGAGGCTTGAAGAAAAATAAGACCTTTTAAAGAGGGAGTTGAAGAAGGAGTGCATTCCAAGTTTGTGGGAACCTAGAGTAAGTAGCAAGAGATAGATTGGGTAACATCTATCTAGTGATCTGGTTTCGCTTGGAACATAAAGAACAATAGGAGATATGGTTGGATGGGTAGGGTAGAGCCATATTATGGAAGAACCTAAATGCCAGGCAAAAAAAGTGTGTATTTTATCCTAGAGACAATAGGGAAACACTGATAATTTTTTAACATGATAATTCCTTAATTTTTTTAACATGATAATTCCTTGAAGAGTATTTTGTCAGGGCTGTGGAAAATGGATCAAGGAGAGGAGAAATTATAAGTAGGAAGACCTTTGAGAAGGCTATTACAGTAGTGTAGGCAAGATGAGAATGACCCAAATTGGAGTGTTGACCATGTGTGTAGAGAAGAGAGAGTATGTGACAGATTTTAAGATATCTTATAGATTTGGAATAAGGAAAGGGGTAAAAAGATTATTCTCTGTTCATCAACAGAATTGTTTTTTTCTGTCACCTAGGAATGAAATATCTCTGGCCAGAGTCAGTCAACTTCCAAATTTCTCATCATCTAGATCCAGAAGATGGTGTACTATAGTTGAAACTGAAGGCTATGTTGTCCACATATCTAAGTGGAGTTCCAAGTCAGTAAGATTTTTCTTCCTGAGTTCAAATCTGGCCTCAGACACTTACTAGTTGGGTGACTCTTGACAAATCACCTAACCATTTTCCTCAGTTCCTTATCTGTAAAATGAACTGGAAGAGGAAAAGCAATCCCCTCCAGTATCTTAGCCAACAAAACCCCAAATGGGATCATAACTGAAGATATATTAACTTTGCAACACTGCATTTGAGGTGGTATAAATTTTTTTTCTTTAAAAAATGCTACATCAGTTGTCATGAGGAAAGTAAGGCAGATTCCTGAAGGAATCCAAGAGTGACAGTACCTTATTTATATTTTTCCAGTTCTGTAGGAGATTATTAAGTTAATTAGTAAAGAAATGATACTAATTTACTTCAGTTAGTATATATGGAGATGTACCTTTGAGTTTTGACTAACAAGACTGTGTTTTGTTTGTCAGTTTTGTAGATAAAGCAGCTTAAGCCTAGAAAAGCTTTGTACCATCTCAGAGCTATTGATAAGGATCCAGATTGCCCAAATAAATCCCCCTTTCCCCCATGAAATGATTTTAGCAATTTAGCTTTATTCCTTTTTTAAGGTTTTTCCAACAAAAATGTTATACTTGTCAATATAAGAAAAATCCTATGGAAAGAGATTAGATATATGAATTCATTAGTTCGGGGAACCTCCTAGAGGAGGAACCTCCTTCTTATCAAGGGCAGGTCAACACGTTCTCAGCAACTTATATCCTTAGAGAGTTAGTTGCCTAGAGCATTTAAAGTCTAAGTGATGTTTGCAGGATCACATGATCAGTATATGCCAGAAGCAGGGCATAGTCCCAAGATTTCTGCTCTGAGGTGAATTACATTGAGCTGCATCTTTCTTTCTTTCTTTCTTTCTTTCTTTCTTTCTTTCTTTCTTTCTTTCTTTCTTTCTTTCTTTCTTTCTTTCTTTCTTTCTTTCTTTCTTTCTTTCTTTCTTTCTTTCTTTCTTTCTTTCTTTCTTTCTTTCTTTCTTTCTTTCTTTCTTTCTCTCTCTCTCTCTCTCTCTCTCTTTCTTTCTCTCTCTCTCTCTCTCTCTCTCTTTCTTTCTTTCTCTCTCTCTCTCTTTCTTTCTTTCTTTCTTTCGAGGCACCATTATGCTGTTACATAAAGGATAGAGAGCTCACTTCAGAGCCATGAATATCTGAATTGAAGTCTCATCTCAGACACATACTGGCTGTGTGATCATGAATTAAGCCAATATTCTAAGTCAATCAATATTCCAATATTCCAAATTGTGGACAAGGTGCTAGCTTTCACTAGAAAAGGGAGTTTTCTCATCTGAGAATTCCCTCTGCCAATGACATCACTGTCCAGGCCAATCTCTCTTTTGTAGAGTCAAAAATCCAATGGATGTCCTACTAATGGTTTCTCTTCAGGTGAATATTTTAGAAATTAATAATGAAAATCAAATGACATTTTAACCCACGATTTGAATTTTGGTTATGAGGCCCCAAACTTCAAATTTTGGGGAAATCAGGCCATAGTTTTTTCATCCTGCAGTATCTACTGAGACAAGTCACAGTACTTTTACTAACTGAAAGTGTTTCCTAGTTAAGTGAGCTAATGATTTCTGGCTATCTTGCTAAACTCTATTACTCTCAAAGTGCCATTTGACCTTTAGATAGGAATCAATCTCAGCCATGTTGCTATTAGTATATGCCATCTATTTTTGTTACTGTGAATGTTTGCCATTTCTCCTAGGAGATTTAACTATAAATTTTGCTTTAGAGAACCTCTGAGTGAATATGTTCATGCTTCAGCACCTTAATGTGTTAATTAGCTATTAACAGTGCCAGTAAATTAGGCCTGTCAGAAATAATGGCCTCCTTGACCAGTTTTTACTACTATTTTGTTTGATGGTATTATCTGAAATAAGTTTTACCCTCAGGAAGTGTTAAATGCAAGGTTATAGGTACCCACTTTGCAAAAGTGAAATCATTACATGGATGCTTATCAATGGACTTAAGTCATGCAAAGATTGACTCTATTGATAGAATTGAGGGAATCCAGCACTTATTAAGCACCTACTATGTGCCAGGTACTATGCTTAGTGCTTTAAAATATTAATTAATTTGATCCTCACAATAACTCAGGGAGGTTGGAACTATGATCCTCATTTTACTGTTGAGGTAACTGAGGCAGAGAGAGGTTAAGTGCCTTGCCCAGGAGTACAGAGTAAGCAAATTTCTAAGGCAGGATTTGAGCTCAAGGCTTCCTGCCTGTCCGTAGTGCCTCCAAGATACCTTTTAATATATAAGTACAAACAGTGGCTAATTTATTAGTATCCGAGTTATACAAACTTTCCTTACATAGTACAGAAGAAATCATACAAGAAGTCCCTCACCACCTGTGGAAACAGCCCAATTCAGACCCTACGATATTTCCATTTATACAGGCACAGAATTAATACATTAATAAATCCAGAGCAGGAGTTCTCAAAAGTCTTTTGTGCATTGGATCTCTTCTGAGAATGTGGTTTTTAAATAATTGAAGGAAATGCTAACGTTCAGTTAGAAGTTTGTGAAAGCAAATCCATAGGATATTTTTTTCTGATTCAAGTTCCCAGACCCCTTGAACACAATTCCTGGACTCCTATGTGGAGCCCTGGTTAAGAACCCCTTCTCCAGAGGCACCTGGCAACACATCCTCCAGTAGGCACTCTAAGAAGATGTGATGCTGTCGGTTTTGTCAATTCCCTTGCCTTCGCCTTACCACAACCAAAAGAGCAATTTGCCAAGAAAGACATCTCTAATGCCCTGGAGTGAAATTTGGTCCATACTTTCCTATGGAAATGCTGTTGTAAAAATACTTAGGTATAGATAATAGCATTCTCGGTTATCCTAGTTCTGCTATGGGTTTTGGGGACCCAGACTGAGACTTTCATCACGATTTATAACACAGATTCTATAGGAAATGGATTTTGATTTCCAAACTCCAGAACTTACGATTGAACTGTAAACCAGAACTGCATGTGCTCTGCCAATTTATAATGAAATCTGAGTGAAGAAGAATTCTTTCTCTAGAATAGTTTTATTTTTAGCATTTTTCTTGTTCTAAAGTCTAATATTTGTTCAGTGACTGCAATTGAAGGCAAGACAAAGAAGCCTAAAACCGTAGTTCTCTTTGATGGTAAAAAAAAAAAGTACTGGCTGAACCTTTGCTTCTAAACAATGAGCTAGTCCTCTTACTGACTTGTTGCATATTCTCTTGGATCTAACATGAGGTGGCACAATGGTTAAAGTGAATTGGGCACTGCATATAGAATCAGGCAAATCTCAGGTCAAATCCATCTTCAGGCTCTTACTAGTTATGTAACCCTGGGCAAGCTGCTTCATCTCTGTCTGGCTCTGTTTTCTCAACTGTAAAATGGAAATAATGATAACATCTACTTTGGAAGGGTGTTGTGAGGATTGAGATACTAGTTATAAAATGAAGAGCATAGTGCCTGGCAAGTAAAAGGGCTTACTAAAACCTTATTTTTTCCTCCTTGAGGATCCTGATTCTAGCTTCCAAATACCCAGACTGCCACATGGTCTGAATAAGGGATCCTGTTGGGAAAGGGAGGAATAAATGGATACTTAGTCAGGGAGGCCCTTTAGAATTAACTTAAAATAGAACTAGTACTTGTTTAGTGGTAGAGTTACAGGTAGAACCGCAGCATAATGATTGGGATCCAATTTTCCCTGAGTTAAGTATATTTTCTGAAGGTCACTGTCTTTATGCTGCTTTCACTAGGGTTACTGTTTTTTTGTTTGCTTGTTGTTGGGTTTGTTTTTTTTCTTTGAGGCAAGAAATGTTCTTTTAATCATAGGAAAAGAAGACAGCTTCATAAACTATAAAATAAAATTCATATAAACAAAACCCCAAGATAGCTGACCATCTTTGAAAACACATTTTAAGGGGCAGCTAGGCGGCTCAGCGGATAGAGAGTACACCTGGAGTAAGGGGAACTTGGGTTCCAAACTGGTCTCAGACACCTCTTTACTGTGTGACCCTGGACAAATCACTTTAACTCCAATTGCCTAGCCCTTACTACTCTTCTGTCTTGGAACTGACACTTAGTATTGCTTCTAAGACCAAAGGTAAGGTTAAAAAAAAAAGAAAGAAAGAATACATTTTATAATACAATAAAAATGTGTGCTTCTTTCCATTTGAGGAGACGTTTTTTATTTGGGACACCTTAGAAAGCAAAAATACGGATTGAATAAAGAATTTGGATTTTACTCATATCAGCATGGAGGAAAAATTAGATTCACTATTCATAAAGTCACCTTCCCTAGAAAAAGAAATTCACTAAGACTTGGACAACAATTTGCATTTTGGTGGTCCTGAATTTTTTTTTGTTTCTTTAGAAGAATTTATGTCCCTAAACTGATATAAAGTTTTTAATAGTACCTCCAACTTTATGCCTCTCACCTTTGAAAGACTGTTCGAATCATAATTGGCCTGCTTCTTATTTATCTTTGTTTATCTCCCAGAACCTAGCCCTTATCTTCCAACCTCACGTCTTATGTATTGTTCATATAAATGTACATGGAATTGGCCTGATACTTAAATATTCTGAAGCTGATACTTAATAAGCCTTTATTCAGTCCACAATTTTCACAATAGGAAAATTCCTGGCTCCTAAATTCAGTACTAACCTCTAACAGGAAGGAGAGAAAAGTCAAGGTTTAGTGATTCTTGGAATAATTTAATTGAAAAGAATCATTACAATACTCCACTTGTAGACTTTATTGATGGGTGTTCATTCACTCATTTTTAAAAACAAATATTTGAGTGTCTATTTCATGTAAGACACTGTTCTTTGTTGTAGGTTCAATGCTATTCAACAATAAAACTTCAATAATTAATTTGCTACTAACTGAACTTTTTAAAATAATTTGCACAGTGCTCAGGTATTTGGTTTTATTTTAGCTATGAAGAATGGGTTTGAAAAGCAAATTAATATTGTAAGCAAGAGTGAAGCTTAAATAGTTAAGAGAATGGTTTCAAGATTTTCCCAAGCACTTTGAAATACACATTCATGTGCCAAAGATACTACTATGGACAAGTCACCTAATCTCTGTAGGTGTCAATTTCTTCATGTTTAAGAAGCCCAAGCCTGGACTGTATGATTTCTAGGTCCCTTAAAACTCTAAATCCTAGGATAATGTAAACTATTGATAAGTTAATTATAGATTATTATCCTCTATTATTCAAAACAGATTCCCTAAGAACTCCTGCTAAACAAAAAAACTTGAACTAATTCAAGTTACTCTGTGTGAAAGTAATCAAATAATATTTCTGTCTAAAACTCAACCCTTCTCCAAGTCAAATGCCTTTCAACTGGTCTTAATTAAAGAAATCTTGCAATAATTAGTTCTCTCTGGGGCGTAAATACCATAGTTAAGACCTTCATATGCCAGAAAGATCATGAATAAGTTTGAGAAAGAGTTTCAGGGTGTGGTGTTGAAAAGAGCATTTCGGGTTTCTACTCTGACAAAATGATGGAATTTTTACTATTTCAGTTATTTTTCTAGAAGACAAAATAGAATGACTCAAATGGGACATCATAAAGGGAGGATTTACCTCTCCAAAATAACATATATTGTTGTAATTTTTAAAATGTCATATCAAAATTGCAGGTTACATCCAAGCATGCAGAGGACTGATGATTGCTGCTGTCAGTCTGGGATTTTTTGGTTCCATATTTGCACTGTTTGGAATGAAGTGTACAAAAGTTGGAGGTTCAGATAAAGCTAAAGCTAAAATTGCTTGTCTGGCTGGAATTGTATTCATACTTTCAGGTAAATATTAAATATTTAAATTTATGTAATCCATATTGGTAGTAAAATTATTGTGCCAATTCTCATGTTAATATTTTCATTCTGGTATATTTTAGGACTATGTTCTATGACGGGCTGTTCCCTCTATGCAAACAAAATCACAACTGAGTTCTTTGACCCTCTTTATGTTGAACAAAAGTAAGTAATCTTTTCATTCCATTTCTCTTAGAATATGTAGAACACATAAATGAATGTTCTGAAGGAACATGAACATATTAATGGTATAATGAAAAGTCAGAGGCAGTTGACAGCATGACTCAAGAAAAACAGTGTATTTTAGAGGGAAAACTGTTAAAGCAACACGGCCTCAGTTACTTCCTCTCTGAGCTTTACATGGCATCTTTTCTCTAAATAGCATTGGATGTAGTTAATTGCTATGCTGAATGTTAGAAAAAGAAAATAGTGAGAAGTGCAGGTAAGAAGAGAAGAGAATTGGGAGCAGCTAAAAGATGGGGAGGAGAAGATGAAAAGAAACGACAATGGAAACTTGAGATGATAATGCTTTATAGAAGCCACCAGCCAGTTGGGTGAGAACTTCTGGATAGAGTAACTGCAATTCATGGTTTTGCCAATTAACCCATCAAAATTTTTAAAAATTATTTGTTATTACATCAAAATCCCAAGGAATCTCCCTTCCTCCCTATCCTCGCTGTCCTAGTGAGGGCATCAGCTTACATACATACATACATATACATATATATATATATATATATATATATATATATATATATGTAAATAGAAACAAGGACATATATATATGTCCTTGTTTCTATTTGTCTGTTCTTTCTCTGGAGGCATACTTCAAACATTAATTCTGTAGTGGTATATGATGCTTTATTTTAGTTCTATTCACTTTGCTTTTCATAATTTCATGTAGGGCTTTCCATGTTTTTAAAAATTCATTTGCTTATCAATTCCAGTGGTACAGTGATGTTCCATCACAATGACTTGCCACAACTTGTTTAATCATTAATGGGCATCTTCTCAATTTCCAGACCTTGCCACCACAAAGAGAGCTACTATAAATGTTTTAGAATATATACGTTCTTTTCCTTTGCCCTTACTGTCTTGGGAAACAGACCTAACAATGACATTGCATATTCTAAGCATATACACAGTTTTATAACTCTCTGTACATAATTCTCAATTGCTTTCCAAAATAGTTGGATCAGTTCACAATTCCACCAACAATGCATTAGTGTCCTCATTTTTTCACATCCCCTCCAACATTTATTTTCCCGTTTTATCATTTTAGCCAATCTGATAAGTATGAGATGATATCTCAGTATTGTTTTGATTTATATTTCTACAATCAGTAATAATTTATAGCATTTGTCATATATCTATATGTGACTTTGATTTCTTCATCTAAAAACTGTCTATTCCTAAAGTTTGATCCTTTCTCAATTGGAGAATAGTTTATATTCTTATAACTTTGACAAAGTTTTCTGTATATTTTAGATATTAGACCTCTGTCTGAATAACTCTCTGCAAAAAATTCCCCTAATTTTCTGCTTTCCTTTTAATCTTGGTTACGTTATTTTATTTATACAAAACTTTTTAAATTTAATATAATCAAAATTACTCATTTTGAATCTTACAATGCTCTTTCTTACTTATTCACAAATTTTCCTTCTACCCATAAATCTGATAGGTTCTCCATTCTAATTTGCATATATTTCTGTATACATCATAGGATATCTCCTTTTCTGTATCCATTTTTATCATGGTAAATCATGTAAGATTTTATTCCAAACTTTTATTCCAAACTTCTTCCCAATTTTCCTTACAATTTTTACCAAATAGTGAATTCTTTCCCCCCAAACACGAATCTTTACTTTTGTCATATAATTACTATAATCTTTTACTACTGTTTGTTATATGTCTGTTCTGTTCCACTGACCTACCTTTCTATTTCTTAGCCAGCATCAAAGAGTTTTGACAATTAATACCTTGTAATACAGTTTAAAATCTGATACTACTAGTAGCACATCAATATTGCTCCAATAAAGTTTTGTAGTAAAATTGTACCTAATAAGCTTTTAAGTAATTTTTTTCAATTAAAAAGATGTATTTTCTCTCCCTTCTCCACTTTCCCACTGGAAAAAAAGTCAAAAGGAAAACAAAGTTCTTGAAACAAATACACAGCATCAAAGAAAACAAATTCCTACACTATCTCCAATTATTTCTGTCTAATTCTACAGCTGGACTCCATCAAATCTCTTTCAGGAGATGGATAGCATTCGTTGATGTTTGTCCTCTGCAATCAGGTTTGATCAGTGGCACAGTAGTATTCCATTATATCATGTGCCACAACTTGTTCAGTCATTCATCAATTGATGGGCATTCTCAATCTCCAGTCTTTTGCCACCACAAAGAGAGCTGCTATATTTTAGAAAATATAGGTTATTTTCCTTTCCTACTCTTGATCAGAGCAATTGAGTCTTCCATAATTGTTCATTTTTACAATTTTGTTATACACTAAATTGTTCTCCTAGTTCTATTCATTTTATTCTATTCCAAGGAATGCAAGTCATCCTTTCTCAGAAATTCTTCTCTTTATAGTTTCTTATGGATACTACAATCTGTTCAGTCATTCCCTAGTTGATAGGCACTTAGTTTCCATTTTGAAAAGAACTAGTATATATTTTTGGTAAATAGAGATTCTTTTTCCCTTTCTTTTATCTCTTTTGGGGTATGTGCCTGGCAAATGTCTAATTATTCTTTGTAAATAAAACAGTGATGTTGCCTTGGAGACATGAAAATTAAAAATAAATTATTTTCAGTTGTAGAGTCATAGCTTAATAGCCAGTGAATTGATGATGCTTATTGCTTTTATGCTGTAGGCTGTTGATAAGTTTCCCTAAGTTCTTGACCCAGACTCAGGAAAAATTCCATGCATACCAATGCAGAAATAGCAAAATCACTGGAAAAGCATCTCTTCTGTTTTATTATAAAATGGCTTCATATGGTTTAAGAATGTTCTTGTATGTGGGAAGTCACATTGTAAGACCATGTAGGACTTCCACTTCAGTTAGTATCCTTCTTTCTTATTTTATTCTAGATGTTTCAAAAAAAAATTCCACCAAATACTTGGGATTGTTTAGTTCTTCTTGCATCCCATAAGTGGCGTGGTAAAGGACATGAATTCTGGAATGGTAACTTTCCAGCATTTCCCATAGTATAATATATGTAGTTTTTACCTACCAAAGTATCAGATTTTTATCATTCTCTTCTTGATAATAATGATCTGAGTCCTAATTCCATGATAGTGTGATTTTTACTAAATAGAGGAAACGTACCTTGAAGCAAAAACATATCCTTTTTGTGCTTTTAGAATGGTCCTTGTTTTATTGAAAATGCTCCTGGTTTGTGTTAGGAAAAAGAATTAATTATGAGTTCATCTGTACAATATTATGTTGGTCTGTTTTCTTAAATGTTCTTTCCAAAATTACTATTCTTTGTGATTTCCTTTTCTAGGCCCTTCTATCCCACTTTTACATTATTTGCCATTTTAGAGAGCTTTTTTGAACTTATTTAAACCATCTCCCCCCTTAATCCAAATTGATATATGACACAGACCTTACATGGAAGTTGCAAATTAAATTATTCAGAAACCAAAGTTCTAAATAAGACAATAAATGGAAAGCATTTGTAACTTTTAACATGATCTATGTTTTGGCTATTAGTATTATTATTACAAATATTCTGATGTTTGTCATTTTGAAACCCAAACTTTCATACTTTAAAATGTTCTTGTACATATTCCTTTACTTCAACCTATGATGTCAGTCTAGGACATGATGAAGCTGTACAAACATTATAAACTTGTCTATTTTTTTCCTCTTTATGCACCACTTCCTATGAATCTTTTCTTTTTTAAAAATTATTTATCTATTTGTTTATTTAAGAATATTTTTCCATAGTTACATGATTCATGTTTTCCCCCTCCCCCATCCCATAGCCAATGAGCAATTCAACTGGGTTTCACATGCATCATCGATCAAGATCTATTTCCATAGTATTGATATTTGCACTAGAGTGATTGTTTATAGTCAACATCCCCAATCATATCCCCATCCAACCATGTGATCAAGCAGTTGTTTTTCTTCTGTGTTTCTACTTCCACAGTTCTCTCTCTGGATGTGGATAGTGTTCTTTCTCTATGAGTTTTTTCTTGACAACATTTCCCTCAATGAACTATTCTTAAAATTGTAAATCTCCTTGAAAAATTACAGTGAATTCAGGTATGAATTCTCAGGTAATTTTGACCATTATTCCAAAACAAATTACCTCAGTCATCATATGCTTAGCCACCTCAGTTAATTTAGTGTTGGGATTCTTTACTTCCTTTTCAGATTACAACTGACTTAAGAATTATAATTCTGACTAGGTGAGGGAAGGATTTTCCCATTTGTTATTGTATCACTGCTGTTTTGGTTTAGGCCTGTGATTTCACTTTTGTAGGGAATTCCCAATGTGAAAATGTCTTTCATTTATACAGATCGGCAATTCCACTGCAATTTATGGTTGTCAAATCAACAGGCATTTATTAGTAAGCCAGTCACCAAGCATTTAACAAAGCATTTACTGTGTGTCGGGCACCATGCTGAGTACCTACTACTTGGCAGTCATTGTTTGATAGATTGTCTTAAAGGCATAGAGATTTTTGTCTGGGTCACTGAGACATTAAGTGATTTGTTTAAGGGTCACATAATCAATATTTAGCAGTTAGATGGGATAGCAAATAGAGTGTTGATTCTGAAATCAGGAAGTTGTTGTCGTTGAGTCATTTCAGCCGTGTCCTACTCTTCGTGACCCTATTTGGAGTTTTCTTGGCAAAGATACTAGAGTGGTTTGCCATTTCCTTCTCCTGCTCATTTTATAGATGGGGAAGCTGAGGCACACAGAGTTAAGGATTTACCCAGAGTCACACAGCTAGTGTCTGAGGTCAGATTTGAACTCAGGTCTTCCTAATTCCAGGTCTTGTGCTCTAGTGTGACCCTAAGCAAATCATTTAACTTCTGTCTGCTTTAGATTCTTTATCTGTAAAATGGAGACAATAATAAGACATATCTCAGAGTTGCTGTTGGACAGAATGAGGATAAAATGAGACAATGTTTATAGAATACTTTGTAAACCTTTGAGTACTGTGTCAATACTGGCTATTATGAATATGTGCCAAACTGGGGCAGGATTTGAACCCAAGTTTTCCTTACTCCTATATTAATATTCTATTCACTACAATATTACAAATATATTAGTTCCATTGTGGATCATTTTTTTCCTTCTACTCCAACATCTCCTTTTCTTCTATTGAGATTTTTGAACACCAGAATTAAATATTTATGCTGGAACTTTAGATTGTAGGTGATGGAGTTTTAGAGCTGGAAGAACTGTTCAAGATTTATCTAAATACAACACTCTCATTTTACAGATAAGGAAACTGAGATCTGTAAGAGCTTAAGGAATTTGTTCAAGACCATATAGCAAATTAAGGCAGTGCTTAGAGCTCAAATGCAGATGTCCTGATTAGCTTTCTAGTCAGAGATCTTTTATATTATGATTGATCTCATTTACCCCATATATCACAATGGTAGTTTCTTTCCTAGTCATTCTTTGAGATTGCTTCAAATGCCTAATACCAAGAGACTATTTTTGATATATTTAAAGAGTTTTCTAATAATTTCACGTAATGAAAAGGCACCACAATTCATTAATTAAATGTATAACTAGAAGCATCTCCATAGTTACCATGCTTTTGCATTTCTAAGGAATTCCAAAATCTAAGAACTATTCAACAAAGTCAAAGACTCAATAGGATTTATTAAAAATTTACTTTGGTGAATTGCTACTCTAGAATGATGGTAGATTAGATAGAAGGACATGATAGGTACATACAATCTACAAGTAACCCCCAAACCTTAATTTAGTTAATTGTGTCTCCCTACCCAGTGAATATCTATTCCCACTTTCCCTGCTCCTTTAGTCTGATGAAGGTGTTAATGAATATGGAAATGTCCAAACATGGGGAACAGGAAGAAGAAGCAGGAAGTATCAGCAAGCTATTAAATAATGAAGCTGGGGGGAAAATGAGAAATAAACAATGGCTAGGAACTATTTTTGAACAGTCATATCCTGAGGGATTTTTCTATGGATCTGTGATTTCATTGATGTGGTTACAGTTGCAGATTACAAGCCATCCATGCCTTCTGATCCTGTGGAATTCTATTCTTGTCCATGTTTTTCCAAAAGTCCATTATGGAGAATATCCTCAACATGTTAGCGGCGTTCCTCTAATTCTTTTAATATATCATGATACCAGTGAAGCATGTGAGCTATCATTCTGTCAGTCCTTCACTCTCACTACATAACTGACCTATTTCCTTTTTAAAATCACATGTAACAGCTAAGTTCTACTTTCTGTGAGAATTCTTTGCTGATCTTGCTTAATGCTATTGCCTTCTCTCTGGTGATGATCTCGAATTTATCCTGTATACACCTTGTTTGCATTTGATTCCTCCAATAGACTGTGAGATCCTTGAGATCAGGATTCTCTTTTGTCTTTTTTTTTTTTATTCCCTGCACTTAGCACAGTGCCTGGCACTTAGAAAGTGCTTGATAATAAAGAAGAAAGAATACTCTCAAAGGGGCAAAACAACTGGCCAAGGAGAGAAGGTTGGTTAGTTGGGAATGAAGTAAGGTATGGCAAGAGTTTTCCTAAACTGTGGTTCTGGAAAGGCAGTCTCACCAGTTAGGAGTAGGCATCAGGTAGAAATTTCTCTAGGTTGGAGGTGGCTGTAGAAGAGGAAGATAGAGATACTAAGACTTAAGAGTCTTATTGAGTTGACTGAGAGCACCAAGAGTTTAAATGATGTGCCTGACACCACATAGCCAGTATCGGTCATAGATTCTCATCTTGAACCCAGGAATTCTTGACTCTAAAGCTAGTTTTCTAGATCCTCTGCCAAGCCATCTATGCTTCTCCTGTCATTTTAGATATGAGCAAAATGGTAGCCTCCAGAAGTTAAATGGCTTGCCCATATTGACCTAACTAGGTAAGCAGCAGAACCAGGAGCATAGGTCAGGTGTCTTTGATTCTCATCTAGTGTTCTTTCCATTATACCACATTTCTTCCCATCGTACCTATTCATTAGGCCCAGAGAAGAAGAGGTGATTGGGGTACACTGTCTCCAGAACAGTCCTAAAATATTTTATTGTCTGCTTTCTCATTTGTCATGAATGGAAGCAAGGGCAGGTAACAAAATGGATACAAACGCATCCTTATAAGTTATCTCCAGAACAAGGTGAGATCTTAAAGGTAAAGGAGTAAGGACAATGATTATCTTTCATCGTAATAATACTTTCCCATTGGCACATTAACACAGATAAGCTATGAAAAATAACTTCTTTTTGAGGCAGGGTCTAAATTTTTGTTTTCAGGAATTGCAGTAGGGCCCTCCTACCAATAGAGATCAGCAGCTGTTTTAAAGTTTGAGAGTGTTGTGTAGGAGCACAAAGAGTTAAGTGACTTGCCCAGGATAACACAATGAGTATATGTGAGAGAAAGGATTTGAATCCAGGTCTTTCCCACTGCAAGGAAGTTGACTCTCCTACCAAGTAAAATCACTCCCATCTATATAATTTTTCAACTACAGCTACAATTTCACCTAATTGCTTACAGCTTGTGTGTATGCAATTGGTATATAGCAAGAGTGATGAGATAGCCAACAGCAAGGGATTTATTTAAGTTTCTTTGAAGAAAATATTAATTTGTAGTGCAACCAAACTTTTAATTGCATCAGACAATTTCATGACAGCTGTAATATAGCTCTTGGGCTTTTACATAACAATAGTTCAAACTTTGATATGGATTCCTATAGCAAATTTAGGGGAAATGGAGTGTGATCCAATCTGCAAGGCCTCAGACTAGTATGTTGCTTTGGGGAAAGTGGTAGTTGTCCTTTATAAAGCCTGAGGAAATATAGCTAAGGAAGTAGAGGTGACAATACAAATAATATATCTTGATTATATGGCTATTTTATATTTATTTTATGTTTATGGTTGTTCATTCTTCAAATCCCAACTTTTACTTGAAAAATCCTTTTCATTAGTCCTTTGGGTGGCACTTTTTGTTTTCATTTTTAACTTTTAAAATCGTTTGACTGGGTACATTCTTGGATTTTGAAATTTCATCAGGAGACTTCTTTTTTCTTTCATTCTGCTTCCTTTCATTCTGGGCTATGCTTCTGCCTTTCATTGTAATACTCATTGCCTTGAAACATATTTCTCAACTCTTTCCTTTAGGCTATTTCAAACTAACTTCCTCCTTTTTTGCCAAAAAAACCCCACAAACAATAGAAAAACCTAACAAAACCACAGGGTCCCCAAAAAATCTTAATAAAAATTCCCTTCCTGAAGCTTACAGTAATAGAGATAGATACCTCTCAGTATGAGTCATCCATTCCAAGGTGTTGAAATAAATTATATTATTCACACTATAGGTTAGTAGTCCAAACCACGAACTTCCTGAAAGTCTTCTGCTATTTTTATTTTTTTTAAAGAAGCTATACCAGGAAATAATTGCTTGACATCAATAAATTTTACCAAATTATTCAAAATAAAATTGGAACACTGATAAGCATTAAAAAAAAAAAAAAACCCTTACCTTCCGTCTTGGAGTCAATACTGTGTGACTCCAAGGCAAAAGAGTGGTAAGGGCTAGGCAATGGGGGTTAAGTGACTTGCCCAGGGTCACACAGTTGGGAAGTATCTGAGGCCAGATTTGAACCCAGGACCTCCCATCTTTAGGCCTGGCTCTCAATCTACTGAGTCACTCAGCTACCCCCTTGATATGCATTTTGATTTTGAGAAATAGGACATTATTATTTTTAGTTTTTTTATTATTCAAGATTCATTATGATTGTTTTTAATATGCTTTTCCTTCTTTATTATGAACTTAATTGAATACCAACAGATATGAGTAGAACACAGAATACAATTGTAGTTGCTATAAGAGTTAAAAATTAAAGGGTTGGACTAAATTCATAAGACTGTGGTCACCAGAAATTATTACTCAAGTCAGAATAACTTTATAGCAACTTATTTATAAAATAGAGGGAAAGAGTGAAAGTAAGGAAATGAAAGAGAGTAGATATTTACTACAGCCCAGTCTGAACCAGGCAGGGCTTTAGAGGCCCCTGCAAAGGGGGCCCAGAGGTAAATTAAACAAGGGTTTTAGCCATGAGGCCTCCTCCAAGACAAGGGGCCTCTCTGGAGGCTAGTACCTCCAGAAAAGCCAGGAAAGGGAGTCAGCATTTTTCACTCACCCACGTGGTAGTTCTGAGGGAAAATCAAAGAGTAGTCCAAGGTTCCAAGCCAGAACTCCTTCAAGGTCAGGTTCCAAGGTAAAAGCTGGTCACAGGAAGTTCTTGTCATTTTTAAAGACCCTTCTTTTAGTCATTTCCTGTGCCTTCCACTTTATATGGACCAATTATAGCTATAGCTTTGCTTAGGACTGCTCAGGGGACAGTTAGTTGATTCTGATTTGTCACTCACTATAGCACACATGGGTCACAGACCTCCCCATACTTAAGGATAAGTGGGGTGTAAACACTTCTGGTGATTAAATCTAAAAATGGGCAGGGGACAGTTAATCCTATCTTCACATTACTTTGAATTTCTGTTATGTATTTTCAAAGTATTAAACAACATAACAAAAATGCCCTGTTTACTCTGTCCCCTTCTGAATTTCCTTCTCTTCTATGTATTTTTAAATTATATATTTTTAATAAACAAAAATCTGCCTTTTCTATTTCCTACTCCAATCCCTATTCTCACTCAACTGAGAACTAAAGAAAACCAAGACTGTTACAAATGTCTAGTCAAGAAAAACATATTTCTACATTGTCCATGTTCCAAAACAATGTTTCATTCTGCACTCTAAGCTCTTCACATCTCTGTCTGGAGGTGTATAGCATGTTTCATTGTCAGTATGCATTACTGTACCCAATTCTGTTTGTGTATTTATTCTTCCCTCCATTGATCAGTTCAAATGAGAATGAAATTAAAATATAAGTTGCTCCCCCATCCTCCTCCTTGATTGCATAGATTTCTACTTCTGCACCCTAATGTTTATGTGGAATGATTTTTCCTAACTTTCTTTCCTTTCTTCTCCCATTACCCTCCACAAGTGTGATCCTTTACCCCTACCTTTCAAATATTGTTTTCTTATATTCAAGACAATAGAACTATTCCTAAGTCCCACCTAATTACACTCCCTCTATGAGTCCTGATGATGAGACAGTTCAAAGGGGACATGTATCATCTCTCCATTTTAGAATATAAGTAATTTATCTTTATTTCATCTTTTATTATTATTCATTTGTGTTTACCTTTTTATTTTTCTCTTAATTTCTGGGTTTGAACTTCAAAGTTTATCTGCAGCTCTGGTTTTTTCATGAGAAGTGTTTGGTAGTCTTTTATTTCATCAAAATCCATTCTCTCTCTTTTCCCTGTCCCCCCACCCCTCCATCAGATTATATGTAGTTTTGGTAGGCAAGTTATTTTTGGCTATAAGACTATATCCTTTGCCTTTTGGAATAGTGCATTCCAAGCTCTCTATATCTTCAT
The DNA here is from genome assembly GCF_027887165.1 of Monodelphis domestica. Taxonomy (NCBI): domain Eukaryota; kingdom Metazoa; phylum Chordata; class Mammalia; order Didelphimorphia; family Didelphidae; genus Monodelphis; species Monodelphis domestica. The sequence continues at coordinate 160,475,105 of NC_077234.1, forward strand.
ACTGGTGGCTCCTAAATCATGTATAATTGTAATTGTGGCTCCTTGATATTTAAGTTCTTTCTGGTTACTTGTCTCCCTTTTTCTTTTTTGAATTCAAAGCTCTGGATTTTGGATATTATATTTTGGGGAGTTTTTATTTGGAGATTTCTTCAGGAGGTGTTGAGTAGATTCTATTTCCACTTTGGTTCTAAGAGATCTAGATCCTTGAAATAAGTCTATACTTTTTTCTTCATAAAATTTTCTCCTAAATTTGTTTTCAAGATTAACTTGTTTTTGCTCTAAGATACTTAGATTATCTCCTATATTTTTCCTTTCTTTTTGTCCTTGTTTTAATATTTTTTCATAGAATCATTGACTTCTACATGGTCCATTCTAATTTTTAAGGGGTTCATTGCTTAGACAAGATTTTGTACCTATTAATCCAAGCTAGTTCCCTTTCCAGTTCTTTCTTGCATAACTCTCATTTCTTGTTTCATTTTTCCCTCTAGCTTTCCCTTTTCACTGATAAAAATATTTAAAAACACCCTTTTTTGTGACACTTGCTTCATTTCTTTCAGAAGTTCTGATTGACTATATGCACAAGCTGTATTTGATTTGAGGCTTTGCTGGTGAATATTTTGGAGTATTTTACTTCTTTTAGTACCTTCAGGATCTATCTCTGCACTTTTGCTACTTAATATTTTCATCAGTGCCTTAGAAAAATGTATAAACTGCATCATTATCAATTTTTCAGAAAACACAATATTGGGAGGGCTAGTTAATATGTTTAATGGTAGGATCCCAAAAAGATCTTGATAGACTAGAATATTGAAAGAAATAAAATATAAGAATTGATGGGGATAAATGTAAATTCTTCAGTTGCTCAATTCTGGATTGGATATTTATAAGCCACAATGTATTCTATAGCAGAACAACCACATATGAATTGGTTGAAAGAACAGAAGATGAGAAGGGAGAGTAGGGTATAATATTGTCATCAAGTATCTGCAGTGGAGGATTGGGGGACAGCTAGGTGGGACATTAGATAAAATGTTGGGCCCAGGATGAGGAAGACTCATCTTAGTGCATTCAAAACCTACCTCAGACACTTAATAGATATAGGACCCTGGGTGAGTCACTGAACCCTGCTTCAATTTCCTCACCTTATATCATTATATTATATTACATTATATATTATCAAATTATATCATTTTATAAATGAGCCAGATAAGGGAATGGCAAACCACTCCAATATCTTTGCCAAGAAAACCCCAAATGGGGTCATGAAGAGTTAGACACAACTGAAACAACTAAAAATTAACAACATTTGTGGGGGCACAATTGAATTTGTTCTACCTGGCCTGAGAGCAAAGATTTGAAATTGTAGAGAAGTCATTTTGGTCTTAATGTAAGGAAAACCTTCCCTCCCCAAAGTAAAACAGGCTCACTTGGGAATTCAGGACTGCTTTCTCAGAGGGGACATAAGGGACTTCTCTTTAAGCAAAGGCTAGATTGCCACTTGGATAAATTTTAGGGAGAGTATTGTTTAGGCATGGGTTGAGTTGATATCTTCAGAGGACTCTAAGATTCAGGAGTATCATCTTGGAGAAGAGAACATAAGAGGTGGAGGAGCCAAAGGAATAGGGAGAATTGTTACGTAAATGGAAGAAATGATTCTCTCAAATATAGTAAGCAAATAGTCAAGAATTTTTGAGTTTGAATCAATGAAAGAGCCCTTATTAAGCACTAGATTTGCAAAGCATTGTGCTACTACACAAATAGTAAAGTATGACAATTCCTGCCTTTAAGGAAGTTACATTCTACTAGAGGAGACAACATATATGCATGATATGTATATACAACATGGTTCCAGCTGTAAGACAGAAAGAGCCAGTGTTCCTTAGGGTACAGCAGCAAAGTAAATGGTAATGCTTCTTCTTTTATATCATTTTGAGTAACAAAGTCAGTTTTTGATATTGAATCATTTGACAGGACTTAAGATTTAAAATTAAGTTTGACTAAATATGAGAGTTATAAAAGTAAGATTGTGGTCACCATTTATAAAATATCAACCCTTAAGTCAGAAAAACTGTTAGAAGCTTTTGTTTACAACAAGGTAGAGATATTAAAGTGGGAAATACAGGACGAAGGTAGAGAATTGTCTGGTCTACTAGCCAAAAGTGCTGATCCTGTGAAGTCAGACTCAGCCCCTGGCAAGGGCTCCCTCAAGTCCCAATTTCCACATTGAAGTCAAGGTAGTCTTCAGCCAGAAGTCCACCAATGCAAGCCTCTTCCTTCAGCCTGAGTCACTCACCCAGCAAGCCTCTCCAGTGTAGAATGCTCCAGTCTCCAAGTCTCCCTTGAGCCCAGCTCACCAATGCAAAATGAATAAATCAGTCCTTGGGCTTGGCCTTCTATAATTTTTGTAAAATCCAAGACTTAAAATTTTTTGAGAAAAATTTCAGGGAAAGAAGCTCGCTAACTCCTCAAATCAAGAAAATGAACTATTTGAAGAAAATGCCATAAAGAAACCTACACTGCATCAGAAGATCCAGAATGAACTTTGGGGTGTAATTGATTGAACTGAAGGGAGTTGAACACATTTCTTCTGAATGTAAACTCTTATGCCAAAGGGGACTGCCCCCTAATTGGCTTTTTGTCAATGTGCCTAGCAAACATTGATTTTGCTCTCTTTCTTTTATTTCCCTCTTATGTCCAACTATTATAATTTCCTCTTAGAAAGTGCAATATTGTTTGCACCTTTAGCTAGAAGATCTTTAGAGGTATAACCTGGTTATGTTAAATGATTCTCTGGGGAGACTAGTCTCCCAAAGAATCACAGGGGGAATTGTGAAGAGTAAATCAAACTCTCTTTGTCTATCAATCAGTGACTTTTAAGTTAATCAATTAAAACCTCAAGTACCCCTACTTAGTACCTTACCAATCACTAAGTATGAGTTCACAAGTCACTTGCTAGAGTGGGTGACAACTCCAGAGGCCACTACCTCCTAGGCAGTGCTAGGCAAATTGAAAGACTGTGATTGGTTCCCAGAAAGTGGGGAAGGGACAGGAAGTGACATGAAAAAAGGTCTATTAAGAAGTCCTGAACTTCCTGTCCGAGAAACTTCTCCTAGAGGCTTCTCCTTGAGAATTGTTCTTTGGAGTCTCTGCTCTTTGGGATCTTCTCCTTTGGACTTCTTCTTTGGAGGACGGTTCCTTGAGACTTGTGGACTTTGACCTCAACTTGGAGTTTGGGGCCTTTCAACTGGAGTTTTTGGCTTTGGGACTTCAACTTTTGGCTTTGGAACTTTTTGGAGTCAGGGACTTTCTTGTTGGGTTCACTGCTGCCTTGGTAAACTTAACTCATAAGGATTTTTCTGTATTGGGACCTTGCCTGGATCCTGCCCAGCTTGCTGGTGAGTGACTAGGATTCCCACATAGAGATTGGAACTCTGTTGGGGAGCAAGCTTCGTTTCATTGGATCAGCATTTAGGATAGGCTAGGCAGTCTCCTTACCTCTTTCCCTTCCATATTTCCCTCTTTTTACTAATATTCCAATTAAACAGAATTGTTAAAAGCTGCTAATTGTTTTCCTGACTTAAGGGACAATAATTGGCAACCATTTTTTAATAGCTCTTATTTAGTCAAAACACCAATTTAACCATTGTAGCCTTTTATCCCCCCTTTTCCAGGTCACTTCCTGTCTCTTCCCCCTCTTCATAGGAATCAATTGCAGTCTCCCAATTTGCACTGCCCAGGAGGGGAGAGGGGCAGTGCTTGTGGCCTTTGAAGGTATGAACTAGTAAGTGACTTGTGAGCTCTCTTACTTAATGGTTAGGTAAGTGCTAAGTAGGAGTACTTTAAGTTCTTGATTTGATTAAATTAAAGGTTACTGATTGATGACATTGAAAATAAACTAAGAGAGTTCAATTCTCCCTTCACAAGGGCCAAGGACTATGGGTGGCAAGAACTATCTTCTGTGTGTCTTCAGTCACTGTGGGTCCACTATCCAAAGAAGCAATTGCCAGACTGCATTTCCACAGTACTTGTTTCCTGGGATTATGGCTTGGAGGATTAGGGGGTCACCTGGAAACAGAACTGGTTTTCTGCTACTACCAGGAGTCCTGAGTTTTATCTGTACCTCAGAGGCACTTGGTCAGTCTCCCTCAGGGCATGTTGCTTTTTCAGCTTGCTTGCCCAGAAGGTATTTGGGAGATC